>NC_056725.1:970512260-970748168 GCF_019279795.1 Protopterus annectens | reverse complement strand
GTTCATGGACATGCACACCATACTCAGCAGGGTTATAGTGTGGTGCCACACATTATGACTGTCGTCACCACTTGTGGGTTGATATTATCCAACACCCTATCTGTATTTTATGGTCATGCTAGGCACTTGTACAGAACTTGTGAGCATGTCATGAGCTACTGATTAATATAGCACCCATTCCACACCTTTCCCCACGGGTACACTGGCTGTGCTATGATTTCCAGCTTGCTTATGGTACAACAACTGTTGTACACACGTAACTCACATATCCTGTGAGACATGGTTGTATGTACAGGCATGTCCAACTGTCACGTACCAGTGCTATTGCCTGTCTATAAGATGGATATGTCGTACATGTGGCAATGGAGCAATTGTCTCATGTACACATTCAATGCTCACCTCCCGACATACGACACTACAGCCTGTGGGGGATGCACTTATGCAGCCCTGCTGGGGTAATGCTGTCACCAACCCTGACTGCACCTGACAGTCATGTGGGGATGTGTAACATTCGCAACACACCACACTCATCACATAGTCTCACATGATCTCAACCACAGGGCACACATACAAGGACAACGTGTGCAGTACCTCTCCATACTCTGTGTAGGCACCAGAGAAAGCCCCCATATGGAACACAACATCACCAACTTATAGCCCACAGACTCATGTGTGCCCATCACATACAGCCAATAGTGTGTTATAACATACACAACACACCAGTCATAGGTGACTCTGTAGGCGGTCACACTGCAGTTCCACACAGCAGGCTACACAAGGTGATAGTCGCTTACATCTTGCTGTCGGGTAACTGGTTCTGCAACATGACCTATGCACCCATGCCACACCTCACCAGGTGCGCCAGACTTGTCATTCTCCATGTTAGTGTGACTGCCCTGAGATGCCACTTCACAGACTACGTGTGCAGGGACATGCAATAGCTCGCCACTCTTGTAGCCCTGAAGGTGTGGGCCAAGCCCTGGGGAGCATTATGCATTCATTCAGACCCGATATCACTGTACAACGCCTGATTGTGTCACTTCAGCAGTTGCCTATGCTTCTGCTGTCATTCCGCAGGCATCTGGTATCTGTCCACTTTGACCTGGTCAAACACAATGCTTTGGCACAGATGACCTGCACCTGTCAGCCCTGGGAGTACAGCTCACATGCAAGGCTCTTGCTGCTTCTATACTGCCTGTCTTGCACAGTTTCCAATAACAGTCACCGGCAGAACGGGAACTGGCAAGCACGACATGGGGTCATGTGACACAATGCTTGCATCTTCCTCTGTGATGCACTCAGGCAAGGCACACCTTAGAATGCACCACTCCAATATCTCTGCAGTGACTGGGACCTGCCTCTCATTTCTGCAGAGCACACCTGCAATGACAGGTTATAGACAGACCATACCTTTCAGGAACATACCTGGACTGGCACACCCACAGCTGAGGTGTTCCCACATCCCACTATGTTGTACACACATCCTGGCTAGTTACTTAGCACAATGCATCAGAGGTGCTCCACATGCAACTAACTGTGTCCGGAACCACTATACACATTGTAACAAGCTACAGATTCCACTACATACCCCACGGTTACCAGATCTCATTTGTTGGTGTACTGGACAGTAGGGCTCAGACAGCTACTACTGATGTGTGACTGACACTAACCCACACTTAACTGAGATAGCCACTCATGTACTGACACATCCATGAGTCATAACCTCCACTCGGTTGGATAAACCCATACACACCACCTCCAAGACCAATATTAACCTTGACATGAACACTTCCAACATGTGACTGGTGTTTCACACCTGTGGTCATCCCCTCATTGGTGGATTCCGAACATATCCTAATCAACCTTGTTAGCCACATCCCGGTACCACACCCTTCGCGGCATACACAGTACATGAGTACTACAACACCTACTACAGACGTCTTATGACAGCGGTTGTTAATGTCATGACACCCGTGCAGATGGACATTGCACATACAAATGCTGCAACACACCCCAGTGCACTTCAGTAGCACGTACACAACTGCATGGCTCATGCTATGCCACACAGAGCCATGATGGTACACACCGGATAACAGACGCCACTCCAGTGGTCAAGTTCCATGGACATTATGTACAACAACAGGTGGCGGCTGTTGCACAGTGGTGTACAATCCCATGGGTGGGGTAGCTCACTGGTCAGCCACGGTAGGGCCACAGGATCCCTCATCACATACTCCATGACTAGCTACGTAAACATTACTGCAACACATTCCGGGGTGTACCACAAGGCATTATGGTGGTACGTCAGTAGTCACTGGCAATACCCACATCTGCTGTCACATACAACAGTCACTCAGGAACATTACAGACCCAGGTGATGTTGGCAACATGCTGGTGGATGGATTCAATGCTAACATTACACCCTCTCACTCACTACAGGGCCACAATCCATGCAGGAACATTGCGGTGTCCCTGGTCACACCTACACAGTACTAACCTGCACTCTATATGTCCTGGGACACTGGCCCCATGTCACCTTCCTAAGTCCCAGGCCATGATGTCCACAAACCTCTGAATGACATGTCTCCCCACTAGGCCACCATATTCAGTAATAGCCTTGTATCAGACATTGTGGCCCCTGAAGGGCACACAGCAACATTCATCACACTCCACACAGGTGGCACCACAGTGCACAAGTGGGACTGTAGCCCTACACACCTGACTGAACTGTTCTGCATGGCTATGGGGCACATCATCAAGGACGTCATTCACAGAGACATTGTTGGGCTCGTCCTTTGATGCCACCGGTTGGACTTGTTAGGGCCAGAGCATGGCCCCTACACCTGGTGGACTCCTTTCATACAGTTACCAGGGTAGTTGATGATGGTGCGGGAGTCCACACATCCTACATTGTCCTCTCATTGCCTCTCAGCACCGTTCTCCATTCTGGTATTGACAACATGCACATCCACCTGCACATCGTACCCTATGTCTCAGGATGTTATGCAATGTGGCTCATGGACAGGACACACAATGAGGGTAGCATAACATAGTACCTACTGCATTTCAGTTACATTTGGCATACCACAGTCCTCAGTCATAGGGCCCCTCATGTTCGGTATATACTTCCATGAGGTACAGGCTAGCACAGAGGGACTTTCCCTGCCTAGCTTTATAAACCCCTGCATACAAAGCACCATGATTGATCCACCAGCTGATACTGACTCCATCTATACGGGTGTCACTGTGACAGATACCTGATATGAATATCATGGCCTCAAGCTGCATGACACAAGGTCCATGGACATCACCTTTGCATTGCACCATTCACCCACTATCACATAGGTGGAAGTCCCCTACATATGTGTCACATTGTACATGTTTGTAGTACACACGTATGTCACACCCACTACTGTGATTACTGTATTGCCACTGTGGCATGGACATCCTTCTACATGGCCACACTTATCTGTACTGGATGTGTAGCTGCTACATAGCCACCCATTGTACCTCTGAACTCAAGACTTCTACACACATTCAAGGGTACACCACCCCATTTAGGGTGTACCTTACACAACAGCTACAGCTTTACATAAAACAACATTAACACGCCATGAAGTTTATTGAGCTCTGACAGCTAAGGTATGCGGCTGAACTACGGACACCACATCTGTACACATTTGCATACTACATACTCAGGGGTGACCTCTGCTGAACAGACAGGGCCCATGTCCACAACAATATTAATGGATATACTCCACATATGCGACATACGCAGATGCCACTGTGAGCAACATGCTCATGGATATGTGCACACACGCAACAATGAGTGGGATGTGCTTGAGGGTTACATTCCCAAACCGGACACTCACCATGCTTTGGAACATGACTCCTATGTACATCACGCAGGGACACTCAGTAGCACTGTACATATGATACCTCCCTTGGTGTTTGGGACACACATGTATGCCAGGGATCACTGCAGCGGCTGTACTGTGCAGAGGTGCAGGTAACACATGGCTCTGCTGATCACAGGACACTACCCTAGAGAGGTGCCACTGGTGTGAACACTGTGGTTGTGCTTACACATAGACTTGCCAGACTGCATAGTACCCCACTATGAACCTGTGAAGCTATTACATGTCCTTTGTGCATGGTTACTTGGTAGCCCTTCCATTTAGATTAGCTATCATGCTATTACAATGTCCCATACCTACAAGCCATATGTATCCTGTTATTGTACATGCCAATAGACGATACCTGTGGTATATAACAACTCAGGAACAATCCACGAATCCACAAAAAATAGGCAAGTTTATTCCTCTGACGTCTCGGCATAAGCCTTCAAGGAGTAAAGAGCAAGTAAAACACACTGCATATATATATATACACAGAATTAATTAATGAACCAATTATTCAATAACATAATTAAAACTAATAAATTTAAATAAATACTCTCCAATTTAGGTCTTCATTAAGACCATGTGGATACATAGTATTAAACTTCAATATATACATAGCTTCCTTATATATTAAAACTTGTTTAATATTTGAAATATTGTGCCATGAACAATTAATTTTTTCCAAAACTGTAGCTTGGAGTTCTTCATTTTTGCTGTTATGAAATTCTTTGAAATGCACAGCCACTGAACTTGTTTCTTTATTATTAGTAATGTCCCTAGCATGTTCCAGCAGCCTAACTTTAAATGACCGTTTGGTTTCACCAATATAAAATTTTTTACATGGACATTTGAGGGCATAAATCACCCCTTCAGAATTACAATTAAAGGAACCACAAGTATTAAATCTAACATTATTAATATAGGAGAATTTATTAACTACAAAACTACAAGCCTTGCATCTCCCACACTTCATGGTACCATTAGAAAACAAATTACATTGTAAACTGACCTCAGGCCTCTCAAATCTACTCTTTACCAAAAAATCTTTAATATTCCTGCCCCTTCTATATGAGAATCGTAAATCCACATCCAACCATACAGATACATTATACAAAGAGCTAAAATAATTCCAGTAATGACTAACCAAACGAGACATTTCACCACTAAAACAACCATAAGTAGAAACAAAATATAAACTCTCTCTCAAGTTAACTTTACTATGACATGCACTGTGGCAACTATTATGGGTTTTGGGAACAGTATGCCTATACCTGTAACCACAAAACTTATCATAACTGTCTTGTATAACTTGTTTATTATAGCCCCTTTGAACAAAAGTATGCATTAATAGACATAATTCCTTATCAAAAACTGCCTCAGTATTACATAATCTAGATATTCTAAGAATTTCACTATATGGCAGAGCTTCTATTGTATGTGGAGCATGACAACTAGTGCCATATACATACTGTGTACCACCATCAAATTTCCTATTAACCGAAGTAACTAAATTCTTACCATCAACAATATTTAAAATAATATCAAGAAATGGAATAGAAGTACCTTTTTTCAGACCATCAAATTCCAAGGAGAACCTATTTCTATTTAGGTCTAAAATAAAATTATCTACTAAAGTCTCACCACCTTCAACCAAAAAAATTAAATCATCCACAAATCTAAAATATCTAATAACATAATTTTGAAAAAAATATTGTCTATATAAAAATTCTGACTCAAATAAACCCATAGCTAAATTTGCATACATGGGGGCAAATGCTGCCCCCATGGCTGTACCACATTTCTGTCGGTACAGACAATTATCAAATTCAAAAAAATTATTAATCAAACAAAATTGAATGAGCTCTAAAATATATTCTGTAACAGGATAATCACCTAAAAAGAATCTAACAGCCTCCATACCAAATTGATGACTAATATTTGTATATAGGCTTTTCACATCTATAGTGATCCAATACATATGCTCATTCCATTCAACTCCATTAATTTTATCTAAAAAAATCGAAAACATCTGTAATATATGAAGGTAAAGTTTTGACCTTAGCCAACAAAAAACTATGTAAAAAAAGACCCAAATTATGCAAAAAATAATTACATCCTGATACAATTGGTCTTCCTGGAGGTGAGGTTAAGCTCTTATGTACTTTGGGAAGGCAATAAAAATATGCCATTTTACATCCTTCTCTATTAATTTTTTTCTTTAAATCCATCTGAGTAAAATAACCCAGCCTTACACCTTTTTCAAGTAATTCATCATATTCCTTTAAAGCATGGTTATACAAAGCATGTGTTGCCTTTTCATAAACATTTTCATCATTTAGATGATCAGTACACATTCTAATATATTGAGAGAAGTGCATAACAACAAGCTTATTACCTTTGTCAGATGGCTTAAAGACAATTTCATTCATTTTACTCAATTTAAGTAAAGCCTGCCATTCATCAAAGCCTAAATTATATTGTATATTAGTTTTACATTTCATATATTCTCCAAATGCATAGTCAATAGAAAAATTTAGTAAGTTAACAAAATGGGTAACATCACTATTCAAAACAGGTGGAACAAAATTACTATTTTGTTTAATACAATTAGTATCCAATTTAAAATAAGCATCATATGTATCACTTATATCATCCGATGCACATGTATAAAAACTATCACATGAAGAATTAGAATTATTTAAAGAAGACACAGCATTAACATTATTATAAAAGAAACTTTTAAGCTGAAGCTTCCTACCAAATCTAAAAATATCTCTCTTTATATCATGTATACGTGATACCACAGTAGGAATAAACTTTAGTCCTTTGCAAAGAACAGATAACTCAATATCTGTAAAAGATTGTCCTGATATGATATATATGATACCTGTGGTATGCATGATATGCCTGTTATGCTGTGTAGAATATCTGACATATCTACCTACAATACTATACATTACACATATTTTACATAGTATCCCATAATGCAAAGCATACTTGCACAGCGGGACCACCTTAGACATGTCATTGTCATTATATGCCCATACACATGCCTACTGTGACAGTATATCAACATATACTATCCCCGGCTATGGCACGTACTTATTGGACATACCCTACCACTGACGGCGGGTTGTATGTAGTTGTTCTGTTTAAAGCCCTCATGCAGCATCCCTTGTGGTGTCTGTGATGTGTACCTTGTGGCCCACAGCTGGATGCACAGTTTCTACAAGCTTAAGTATGCTCAGCAAGACATCACTACATAAATACCTTTTCCCACGTTATGCATTGCGGACACTTTTAATTAATGCAAAATGAGCTATACATACAGTAAATAGTTAATACAACACATGCTATACATATACTTACATACCGAGTGTTCTACATACCTTATTATCGCTACGCATTTCGCTATATCTCTCACACTGCTTACATGGGTATTTTGTATGAGCATACGGTTTGAATGTCTAGCAAGTCTTCCTTATATACGTCGATACCTGTAACGTGGTTTCCTGCCACCTATTGGTGAGTCTGAGTGACTAATTACTTGCATATCAGCTTTGCAGCTACTACATTCGCCAATTACGCGGCAACAGTGGGGTATAATTGACTTCTCCACTTGGGCATTGGCCATTTGCCCTACCTTCAGGGAGACGGCCTGTATTGCGTTTTGTTATGTGTAATTGCAACTGCTATGCATAGAGACAAGTATACTTTGGATTCATGTCCCCCGTGGATTGTGTGTGACAGCTAGAGTATGTGGTTCAACATGTGGGTGTACCTGTCATCCCAACGTCTGTTAACGGACTATTGCAAACAAAACCTGTAACATCGCAGTTTGTTCCATTATACAATGGCTGCAATTTTGCATGGCGCCTTTAATTGTGTCTCTCACAAGGTATGTCGATGGTTCTGCAGTTGTAATTGACTGACTGGATGTTTGTGCTGTTATTACAGTCTGTATTGCTATGGTTTCTAGTGTGGGAGATGTCGGTAGGTGTACGTACCATATACAGGTTTGTGGACCTTGCATTTCTACATATTCCATATATATGTGTGTGGGCTCTGTCCCTTATTAAAGAGCTATCAGTTAGTAGACTTATGTTACGGGATTGTACATTGGGCCGTTGTTAATTGGTTTCTATATAGTATGCAGGTGAGGTTGATACTTCCATACCTCCGGAACTGCAGCGATATGTAAAGGGATATGTCTACATGACGGCTATCCCGTGTATGTATGTCTGTCCCAGATATTTGCAGTCATTGCGGTTGTGTTGGTAACAAAACCTCTTTGCCATGGGTTGACACCTTTTCATATGGCCATTGTTGGACACTTCCGGGACACACAGCGGTGTTTACAGGCCAACACATAGCCACGGTCAGTACACAGGATAGCACATACTTTTATCCTCAGTACATACCTATTGTTGTTGGACTTTGGCTACTTATCATATTGCATGTAACATTCACGTTTCTTACATACAGGCATAACTATTTAATGCAACTATTACATTATGTATGGGACATATTAATGTCCTACGATCTCGGACATTTGCCCTTTGTAATGTTTTATGTCAGGACACACCTGCCCAGGGAGGGGCTGTCCCTCCTAATGTGGGACAGGTGGTGACTGTATGCCTACGGCTAGCTATACCCACACCTACTATAATCATCTACCTCCGAGTTGGCACTAGCAGACACATGATGCGAACACACACACACATTACAGTCACACGGGGACGCACACAGCACCCTCAACACACACATACACAGACTACGGCACTCACACACACAGTTGAACACAGTACCTACGTGGACCGCAACACCAGCAGCGGTACCGAATTATCCATTCATATCATCATAGTATTACTCGAGGTTGTACTGTTGTCTTTCGGTCTTTCAGCCTCGTGGTTACGCATGTCAGTATGTTACACATTCCATAGTTGGCGGTATCCTAAGTATTTGTACCTCCAAGGTATTATGACTGTTGTTGACCTATCTATATATATTTGCAGATATCGCTGAATCCGTATATGTCAACATATATCACTCTATCACCCATTCTATCTGTATTATATATATGTGTACATATACATATATATATATATATATATATATGACGGGGAAAGTGACAGGCAAGCTACACCTTTCATTGTGTACTTGTTGGTGTATACTGTTTCCTGGACTCCGCACGTTTGTGTCTGTACCTGTCACATTACACACCTGCCATAGGTTAGGGTTGCCAGCTGTCCCACTCTGCGAGGGACAGTCCCTTTTTGGGCAGTTGTGTCCTGCAAAATATTTGTACACATGGCAAATGTCCTGTGATGTTAAAACATACTTATTTCCTATAGTTTATGTAATAATCGCATAATACAGTTATTCTGTATCTGAACCAACAAACAGAATAAGTAAGTAAACATTACAAGAATAAGCTTTTATCTAGGCAAAACAGTGCAGTTCTGCTTTCCATACTGGCTGGGTGTATGTGTCGGCCTGCAGACATCTGACGTATGTCCCACATTAGTACTTTGAAAAGGTGGCAACCTTACCATAGGTACATCTTGCCTAGCAATAGTGTTAGGGGATTCAATACATGATTGCGTGTTCTACACCTGGCAGTGGTCGTTTTACCCTTCAGAGCAGGCGCTATTAGTACAGGAGTATATAATGCTGGTTTCACCTGTTCTGGACATCATTCACTGTGATCTGCACGATATTTGGAGTAGCTTATCCCTGTTTTGCGCATATCCATATAGTCAAATTTAAACGTCGCTTACCAGCAGTGGGCAATGCATATTCCCGGTAACGTGTGCTAAACATATGATCTGATGACCTGCATCTGACATGCATTACTCGTGCCTTCGGGATTACGTTACATCCCTTACAGGACGTGGGACTGGGAACATACATGACGGTCACTGCATTTAACATATGGCCATCTGGGATTTGTACACGTGTTATGTCATTTTGTACGTGGAGTACACTACAGCTGTTACTCCATACTGCAATCACATGGGTAACTCAGTTAGTTTACATATTGATGAGTCCAGTTAATGGTATGTCCATGTGATGTTTACTGTATGTGCTCCGGCATTGGGTATGTATATCGCAGTGAGCCACACACGATACTGTGCTACACCTTCAAACGACCGTGGGTGGAGCATGCTGGGATGACGAATACCTATCATGGGTACACCCCATGTCTTGACACAACATCCATGATTATATTATGTGGAGCCCCTCATTAACGCAGCAGGGACTCCATGCTGAGTGTCTGCAGAACAGTGCTTAAACACATGTGCTCCCACGATTGCCTCTGCTCCTCTACACGACAGTTGGTTACTCGATGTTGTGGTGACAGCGGACACTGTTTGCCCCGTTTGGTGTATGGCCTCTGACAATCGGCCATGTACCCACCGATGTACCTGGGTACCTATACACACAGCACCAACATATGCTGATAAGCGCATGTACTGTTCAGGTGTTGACATTCCGTGTTCCAATAGCTGTTGTGTGTACAATGTTTGTGGGCTGCCTATGTAGGATTCACACAGTGGGCCACCTATACATTACAATTTACAGATGGTCGTGCTTGTGTGCCATCCATTTTACTGTGTGTGCAGGTGGAGAGGTGTGTCAGTCTGTAGGGACCTACACTGTCAGCATATGTGCTATACGTTCCCTCTTTGCTAGGCATATTGGGCACGCCTCCGTCTGCCTACTGGGGCTGGCACAGTGTGTTCATGGTCTGAATCCCTCTGTGCCTGTGATGGCTTTAGCAAATGTGGTGGGCTATGAGGGCTTCACCATTTTGTCCCAGCTGCAGCTGTTTCCGCAGGATCATATTATGTAGCATGGCACATACTATGACAATGTGGGCACATGTGCCTGGAGAGTACTGCAAGGCTCCACCAGATGTGTCCAAGCACCGGAACCGTGATTTCAGCATCCCGAACACACGCTCTATGATGATTCTGGTTTGTGCGTGTGCCTCATTATGGCGTTTTTGCATGGGTGTGTGTGCATTTCTGATGGGAGTCATCATCCACGGCTCCAGTGCATAACCAGCATCCCCCACAAGGTGGCCATGTGGGATGTCCCCCCTGACAAATACCTGATACAGCTGTGAGGCATGCCAGATATGGGAGTCATGGTAGCTTCCAGGGCTGCC
This sequence comes from Protopterus annectens, assembly GCF_019279795.1. NCBI lineage: Eukaryota > Metazoa > Chordata > Ceratodontiformes > Protopteridae > Protopterus > Protopterus annectens. The sequence goes on along the minus strand of NC_056725.1, from coordinate 970,737,092 downwards.
AGCACACACATCCATGATTATGCCCTGGGCATTGCACATGACCTGGCAGTTGATGGAGTGGAATCCCTTGCGGTTTATGTAGCGCCTACCATGCTCACCGGTTGGTGACTTGATTTGTATGTGCATGCAGTCTATCACACCCAGTACCTCTGGGTAGTGTGCCACATGGTGGAAGTGACACATATTGCTGGCCAACTCCTCCTGAGTTCGGGGGAAGTATATATGCTCATTGGCATGTGGTAACATGGCATCCAGGAACTGGTGTAGTACCCTGGATGCTGATGCCTGTGAGATCCCCATTATATCTCCAGTTGGCCTTTGAAAGGTACCTGTGTCTAGTATAGGCATGCTTACACATACCTTCGTGTCCACTGGGATGGGTTCCCCTCTGTTATTTCTGGTTCTCAGGCGTGGCCGGCACAGCTCCACTATTTGCTGTAAGATGTACCCTGTCCACCCTGTAACGCTCTACTATCTCCAGATCATGTAGCCCCTGGTAGGTTACCCTTGGTCTGAACACTCTTCTCCTCCTCCGGGGCCTGCGGTGGTTGTTGGCATCATCCTCCACAACACAGTCAGTCTCTAACACATGCTGATGAATCACAGCTATGGCAGCTCCCAACATGTACATTTTAAAAGTTCCCTGTGGGTTTACACCTATGGTGCAGTGTTTGGGAATTCACAGGTGTGTGTAGGGTGCTTTCACACTTTATACTATTGTGCTGTGAACACCGATGATGTCATAGGGTGTGTATGTACGATCATAGCTACAGGATATCTTATGTGTTTTACTACCGGAAATACTATTGTGGTGCCTTTGGTGTTGAATTACATTTGGCTGCCGTGGATTACCTCTTGACCTTCCCTTTACATTTCTGTACGTTCCACCTACCATTTTCTGGCATGCATATGGCAACCTGCTTTAATTTGTACTTTCCTAGACCTGGCGTATCTTGCGTAATGTGTGCTATTGCCGGTCTACTGTCAGTTTGCTTTGCTCTGCTATGACAGATCTCCTATCTTTGCAATCCAATTCCTCCCCTCCTTTCTTTGCATTCCAATGCCTCCCCTATCCTGTTTTGCAGGTTTCTGCGAGCAGACTTGACAGCTGCCATCGATTGACCGCCGTGAGTTGATTGCTGTTGATTGCTCATTAGTATGCCAATTACCCTATTTCGGCATTTTCTTCTTTTCTTCCCCTGACCTTCCTGTTTGTGCTATTGTACGCACCGCGTGCATCCGCTTACATGGTTTCGGGCACATTTTCATCCCCGTACACATGCGCTTTTGGGCACCATGTCTGCTCTCAACTAAACGATTCTATACCTTCCTCCCCACCCCTGTCCTGCAGCTTTGCTTAGCAACGGACAGGCCAGATTTGCATTGCTCCAATGTGCTTACTGCTACGGTGGCACACCCCTCTGCTGATGTCATGTATCTCCTCTGAGCCACTCCTCGGTGTTATAGCGCTGTGCCGTATGGTTCAACCTTCATCCGACGGGACATTTGCGATTCAGTATTATCTGCCTCATTTGCATGGCATTGACTACTAATTCATAGTTACCGCACCGAACACTGTCGCAGGCCCTTAGCAACCCTTGCACCTTGGTTGTGGTGTTACATGCCTACCATTGTGTATTATGGTGTACACCTGATTTGTATTACATTGTGATTTTATGACATTTTTATATATTTTCTTTATGTTCCAGTTTGCGCACACATGCCCTGTGGTTGTACTTTGCATTACTGTGGACATGACATTAAAGTTGTTTTTTAGGTGTTGTGCATCCTTTCTTATGCCATTGGCTGTGTATTTAGCCATTGGCATATGTTAACTTTGTACTACATGAGTCTGGTCCGCTTCCATAGCTCAGATGTTCTGTTTGGGAAAATGTAAACCGTGTTTTTTGGTTTACATTTTCGTGGCCTTACGCTACACCTGCACCACTTCATGGATTGCTATATGCCTTCATTTGCATGGTGCAACACTGCGCATGGGGTGATTAGCATAACTATGCTGAAGGCTGCGCAGTTCTGGCATATGCCGGTAGTGCATGTGGTATTGGATTGTACCTGAATCGCTCGACGGCCATATTTGGCGTTATTCTGCCTATGCTACTCCTGCGTCTGGCGCAAGCTTCATGAATCCTGGGGATGATTTATACATTTAAAAGTTTAAGTTTCATAGATTTAAACTATTTAATATTCCAGTACAATGTAACTATTGTATTTATATAAGTGACAAATTCCTTATAGAATTCCTGAAAGGCACTATTGTTCATCACCGGTACCAATGTATAATGTTGCATTGCAATATATTTTTATTTTATTTATTTATTTCACATTTGTTAATCGGGTTAGTCCAACTGAGTTTGCAAACAAACCCATTTTTAGTGGAGACCCGAGGGGAAAAGCCCCAGCAAACATAAATAAAGATAAAGTGACAATATACAAATATTAAATAACAATCACAATATAAAATAATTGTAAAAGAGAAAAGGTTATTAACTATTTGCATTGCAGTGATACTAAGCAACCCACTTTCAGTGGAGACCCAAGGGGAAAGAGCCCCAGCAAACATAAGCAAAGATAAACATACAGGACAAAAAACTATTAAAAATAACAATGCAAATATGAAATTAATTATAAAGTGACAAACAAAAGAAAACAATTATGAACATTAAGGGTTGCACTGATAGCGGTGGTTTAGAATTTCAAAAGGAACCTTGATGGTTGGATGGGAGAAAGGAAATTCACCCCAGGGATCACGTCAGTCGCCCTGCTAGACAGGAGTCCAGGGAAGTAAATAGTGTGTGAAGAAATATCCAGGGAATTGTTATGGCTAGGCTTGTATAGGCCCTAGGGCCGATATGCTAGTAACAACCTATGAACCTATATGAGAGCAAGAACAAAAAAGATAATCGTTGTTCAAAAGAATGACAATGTATAAACATTGATAGGAAGTGGGGGGCTATAGTCAGGCTATAGCAGTAGAGCTGAGGGTTTAGGAGGTTAGTTTAAGCAGAAGTTATTAACAGAGGAAGAAAGTTAGGAGATGCAACAGGTTATACAGTAGGACAGACTAAGACTATGTGTGGTCAAGGCAACAGCATAATTTCAAGTTTAGTAGGTGGGATTAAAGCTGCTTTTTAAAACAGGGAACGGAAAGTTTGGCTCTAATATGGAGAGGGAGTTTGTTCCAATTTAGTGAGACAGACTGTTTGTAAAGTAGTTTGTCAATATTCCTTTTGGGTTTATAAATTGAGAGAAAATGCTGATCAGCACTCCAGTGAGGCCAAGGAATGAGTACGGAATAACATGGGTGGAAAGAGCAGGGCAGACAGAGGGGTTGTTGAGTATGGAAAAGGTAGTGTGGAGTTGGGATTGTAGGAGAAGGTGCGGAAATTCCAGTCACTGAAGTTCATTTAGTGAGAGGCAGTGATATGAAGAGAGTGGCTGGTTTAGAATAAATCTGGCAATTTTGTTGTATGTTTCTTCCAGTTTCTGCATTGAGGTAGTTTGGATATTGGTAAGGATGGGGGAAGCGTATAGAAGACTAGGTAAGAGAAATGCCTGCGCAAGAGTGTGTTTAGTGGTAATAGTGAGGAATTTTTTGTTCCTATAAAGTAGTCCAAGTTTTTGGTGGGTTTTTTTTGATGGCCTGTTGTATGTGAAAGTCAGACTTTAGTCAGTTGTCAATTATTAGCCCAAGGAGTTTGGTGTGTGAGGCAGGGGAGATAGTAGTGACATCTAGGGAGGAAAGAGAAAAGTTAGATTTAAGGTGAGTGTGTGTCTGAGGTAGGAAGAGAAGGAGATGAGTTTTCTTAGGGTTAAGGATTAGTTGATTGTTTCTGAGCCATTTTTCAACAGAGGTAAAGGAAGTTTGCGTTAGTGTGTGTAGTTCAGAGATAGTATTGGACACAGATAAGAGAGTAGAGTCATCTGTGTATTGTATTACAGATGAGAAACTGCAGGATGAATGTAGGTTGTTGATAAAAATTTTGAAAAGGAGCGGTCCAAGTATGGAGCCTTGGGTTATTCCTGTTTGAACAACAAGGAAGGGTGAGAAAGCCTGCTGCCATCTAACAGCTTGTTTGCTGCCAGTAAGGTAGGATTGGAACCAGCCAGGAGCAAAAGGAGATAGGTTTAGGTGTGAGAGTTTGTTAAGAAGGATAGGATGAGACACGGTGTCAAAGGTTTTAGAGAGATCAAGGAATAATCAGGAGATGAGGAGGTTGTTTTCCCTAGCCTCTGCAAACTTTTGAGTAAAGGATAGTAAGGCAGTCGAGGTACTGTGTTTAGGGCAGAAACAATGTTGCGAGGGGGTGAGGAGATTTTCATGAATGAGATAGAACAGTAGCTGAGTATGTATACATTTTTCAAGGATCTTAGAGAGCGGTGAGAAAATAGCAATTGTTCTATAATTAAAGGGTTCAACAGAGTTGCCACCTTTGTGCAGAGGAGTGGTATAGAAGGATTTCCATATTTCCAGTACAGTAGATTCCTGAATGGAGCGGTTAATTAAGATAGATACAGGATATGCTATAGAGTCAGCAGCAAATTTCAGAAATCGAGGGGAAAGTTTATCAGTGGAGGGAGAGCATGGTTTTAGTTTAAGAAGCAAGGATTTTATATATTTAGTAGAAACAGGTCGCAAGGTAAAAGGCTGAGAGACAGAGGAGCATAGAGGTTTAGGGGAAGGTGAGGGCGACACAGAAGAGCTGGGATGAGTAGAGTTACCAGAGGGTAGAGCTTAGAGATGCTGTCTATGAAGTGTTTGTTGAGTAAGTCTGCAGTTTCAGAGGGAGAGTGGTAGGGGAAAGTGTTAGGGATAGTAGGAGAACCAGTGTAGAGCAGGGAGTTGATAGTACTCCAGAATTTTTTGGCGTCATTTGGGTGAGAGCTTTGAAAGTTAGTGAAATATTGGCATTTATCCAATATAATAAGTTTTTTACATGATTTCTGAGTTACTTAAAACCTTGGAGAAGGGTGGGAGTTTTAGTGGTTTATACACTGTAGACGAATTAGCTGCAATAAACCACCAAGAACACTGTTACTAAATTCATAGAATAATAAGTTTGCAGTAGTAGAAATGCTTGATTTATTATACAAGATAACAGATTAAATATTAAATGGTCTACATTATCATTCATTTGGGGAGCAGCTCCCAAGTTTACTTCATTTACTGCTCCAACTTTTGCCAGCAAAGGATTGCCAGATAAAGTCAGCAGCCATGAATTGTTAGTTTATTTAAATGTTATCAAGTCCTGATGTAGAATAGGATGGCTGTGTCATATTAGTTTTCAGCACCCACAACACACTCAGAAAAGAAGTTTCACCAAATACAATGTAGACAAGTTAGCTACAGTAAACCACAAAGAAGACTGTTAATAAATTCATAGAATAATAGTCCACAGTAGTAGAAATGCTTGATTTATTATACAAGATAACAGATTAAATATTAAATGGTCTACATTACAATTCATTTGGGGAGTGGCTCCCAAGTTTACTTAATTTACTGCTCCAACTTTTGCCAGCAAAGGATAACCAGATAAAATCAGTAGGCCACAAATTGTTGGTTTATTTAAAATGTTATCCAGTCCTGATGTAGAATAGGATGGCTGTGTCATATTAGTTTTCAGCACCCACAACACACTCAAAAAAGAAGTTTCAGCAAATACAATGTAGACGAGTTAGCTGCAGTAAACTACCAAGAATACTGTTACTAAATTCATAGAATAATAAGTCCAGTAGTAGAAATGCTTGATTTATTATACAAGATAGATGAAATATTAAATGGTCTACATTACCATTCATTTGGGGAGCGGCTCCCAAGTTTACTTCATTTACTGCTCCAAATTTTGTCAGCAAAGAATTACCAGATAAAGTCAGCAGGCCACGACTAGGCGCACAGAATTCTACACACAGAATGCCATTAGCACTAACATTATACCAAGTTTATTTTAATTGAAGGACAGAAATATTCACAACAAACCCAAATTCATTTTCCAACTTGAATAGAAATTATGTTATATCAGGTAAATATTGTAGGATATAATAATGCTGATGTGAAGTATTTATTAGAGAAGAAAGACTTGTTAATTTTGAAGTTTCAGGCTCTAATTCCTAATAGTCTGAACACAGATTTTAATTGGAAGGCTTTGGTATAGTATTTAGCATTCTCTCTATTGTAATTGGCTCATTTGTTTAAAATTGTTTTTTTTGCTGGATTGGCTAATTATGTGATTGTTTTATGTTTTTTGTTATATATTGTTCTGGTTTGCTCATAGTTCTTATACCATGGAAGGTCTGTTAAGACAGAGGTAGTAGGTTTTCTTTGAATAAAAGTTTGGAAACAGTCAGTGTACTTGTATTTATTTTAGATTTCCTATCTGTCATTTAAAATTACTTTTGGTGGAAAACATTCAGGACATGTTTCCTGTTATCTGGAATCTCTCCAGTTTTATCAAACTATTAAAAAAAGAATCATCATGTAGTCCAAAGGAGCATTTTACAACTTCAAGACTTTGTCTGTTGAGATATTTTCTAGTCCATTATGTCTTCCAGTTTGTAAACTGGATATCACATGCGTGATCATGCCCCTGTATTCCTTGTTAGCAATTAATTTCATCTGAGGTCTGGAACGTCTCTGCTAGACCCTCCTTAATTTACAAATTTCTGTAATTTTTCCAGAAAACAAATCAAGAAAGGTTCCAGTCAGTTCTACCTCACTCCTACAATTTTGTGACTTGACCATTAGCTTTCCTGCTACCTTTCCTAGCATCAGATATATACTCATTCAACATTTTCTTCCTTCCTTTGTCCACTGTAACATCCTGCACTCCTTTTCTTGTTTTATCATCTTAATCTTCTCTAATCTACCTTACAACAATCTCCTCTCTTCTTAGCTTCCACTATTAACATGTTTTTTTCTGTTTATTGGAAATATTGATGTATTAGTAATAATCTTTATGTCTGCATTTTGAGGCATTTTGCAGAAACTCATCCATTTCTACCTCACTCCTTTTTCCTGTTATTGAAAACTTCCTGCAATTTTCAACATTAGATCACTCCTGCAGTAGCCTAAGCTATATGGGTCCTACCCCATGGCTACCTACCAGCTTTTCAAAGTTAAAGAGCACCCCCCCCCCACATGCTCTAACTGCCAGGACTTCAAAAGGAGCTCCATATAAGAGACAGAATGTGAAAACGTCAGAGTTGTCTTTACCACCAAAGAGAGCTCTTTCAGAAGGTCCCATGAAACTGTTGGCCAGCTAGCGATCCTTCAAGTTGTCTGGTTGAAGAAAGCCTTCCAGTAAATATATTTTCCTGAGAAAAACATGTTTTTCTCTAAGAGAATATATTGTGTTTTACTAGGAAACTTTTTTTACAATCTTGGACAGTCAAATCTTGTCAAGGAAACAATCTGTGTGAATGGTTTGTGTGAACAAGAGTGGAAAAAAGTGTTTTTATTTAACTTTTTCATATAGTTTGTGTAGGTTTTATGTATTGAGACTTTGTGCTTGTGCAGATTGTCAGTGTTTTTTTTTTCTTCCATGACCCTGCTTTTGACTGTTTTAAAACTTTACCAACTCCCAGAGGCTCACCTTCTCATCTTCAATGCTTCATCTTCAGCTGAACCCATGTAGAACTTATTGATCTCTGCACTTCTTCCTTCTTTTCACTATCTGCAAGAAGAATAAAGTAGTGAAGGAATCTTCAAGGAAAAAGGAAAGAAAAAGTAAAACAATGTTGCTTCTCCAAGTTTCTTTTTCCATAAACATCGAGATTTGCTGTTTTTTCTGCTTTCACTTCCTCTGCTATGTAGTAAAGAAAAAGGGTCTCCCCACTATTGACTCTAAAATTTAGTCTGAAGAGCAGGATTTGAAAGGTGAGTGTTCTGCTACAGGACTTTCTTCTCAACCTGAAGATCCTTATTCTGAGGTAAGTGCTGCTTCAAGTTTCCCTCCAGAAGACCTTTCTCTTTTGGAAACTTTATCAAAAATAAAAGAGTTTTTTCAGTGGGATCAAAATGAAATCCGCTTTGCTCAGTAGCTGGATTATGATTGTTACAGTTGGATATTCCCCAATCAATGACTGTTCCTCCTGTAATATCTGCTTTACAGAATGCTTTTCTCACAGCTTGCAGTTCCCCAGACAGTTAACCACCTGTCATGAGGAAGTCTGATAGGTTATACAGAGTACCTTAGTCTCACATAAGCTTACTAACCTTAAAGCAGACCTTGGCCTGTAGTGATTTCCCAATCCAAAACTGCTTCTGCTAAACAAATTATTAATGCTAACCCATTCCCTCTGACAAGAATGGGACACCATTTGACAGATTTGGGAAGAAAGTTTATTCTTCAGAATTTTAAACTGCAAGGCTCATGTTAAAAGTATTTACTTCTGTCTTGTAAGAACATGCAAAAGTTAAATGAACTGTTAACTTTCCCTCTTCTGAAGTGAAAAATTATTTGAATGCCACTTTAATAAGCGTGTATTCATAATTAAACATGGCTTGAATGTTTTATGATGGCACAGATACTGTCTTCAGGGCAGCTGCTTCTGGTTCGGTCATGAGAAGATTTGTTTGATTATGGTCTCAAAATCTTCCTGAAGATTTTAAAACTGAAACGTTAAATTCCCCCTAACAAGGGAGTTCTGTTTGGCCCTTCTGCAGCTGAGATGCTTAAGATGTTTTATGAGAGGGGAAAGATGATACAAAGGGTAACCCAAATCTTCCAGCCTTCCTTTTTTAAGGCAAATAAAAATGTTTCTTCCACTTTTTTTAATAACAAATTCAAGCAACGATAAGGATGATCTAAATAGAAAGGAAAATTCTCAAAAGTAAGAATGACTATCAGCCTTTTCAGGTTTCCCCTGTCCCTCCCTGGCAACCATTCACTCTCCATCAGTTTCCACCTTTCCATGTGCCACCACAATGTTGCAAGCAATTTGGGTTCTGAAAATTATTCTGCAGGGGTGGGTACACTGACAGTTTGCTTCCCCTCCCGTCTCTGCAAGGGATCCATCCTGGCCCAGTAACTCAAATGTCCTTGCTTCCTCCTCTATTGGAAAACATCCAGTTTCAAGGAGTCATAGAACCACTTCCTGCAGACAAAGGGGCAAAGGATTTTATTCAAGGATTTTTATAGCACCATAGAGAGAAAAGACTTGGATGCCTATGTTATACCTCTTCTTTCTCAATCTTTTTTAAAGGTCCCACAGTTCAGAATGTTGTCCCTTCAAACTCTGTTACCTCTGATTTCTTTACTAACTTTCATGGTAAATTTAGGTTTAAAATATGCCTACCATCACATTCCTGTTGGCAAGCACTCTGGAAGTTTTTTTTTTTTTTTTTTTATGATTTTCTGTATCTGGCTTATAATATCAGTTTTCTTTCTTATTCTTTGGACTATCTGTGGCACCAAGGGTACTTACAAAGTGTCTCGCTCCAGTAATTATTTACTGCAGACTCCAATTCATTCACATTTTTCCATTTATGGATAATAGCCTTATATTTGTGGATTTTTTTCCAGTTGCCTAGAATCCTTATAAAATGTTCAGAATCTTCTGCTCAGTAAGGGGTTTCAAGTAAACTCACTGAAATCTTTTCTCATCCCGTCTCACAGAATTGTTTTCCTGATATGTCTTGTAGATTCTGCCCTGGGAAGAGCCTTTCTTCCAAAATGTGGCAACTGTTTAAAAGTTGGTTCCCACATTACCGAGTCCTGCAATATTGAAAAATGAATGGCCAAAAAATGGACTTACATATAGAAAGCCCAAAATGCTAATTTCTCAGCATATTCCATTTTCTCCAAGGTAGAATGATCTCGAAGTTGGTATATATAAGCTGGGGGGGGGGGGTTACCCCTGCAAAAATTACATTTTTAGGAGAAGATCAGTGTTTAATATTCTGTCTTCGGTATGTTGGCACTCGGTATTTCAAGTGCAAAATTTTAAGTAGAGAGCTTCCCAAATCTCTTTCTGAGTTTTTAACCTCAAAACCAAGCTTCTGTAAGAAAATTCATCTGGATTCAGGGTTACATGATTTCCAAGATTCTTATGATTCCACTATCCAGACTTAACATGAGAAAAATTTAGTGGTACCTTAGGTCAGTCTGGACTCAGTAACTTCACTCTTTATTTATTCAGATCCCTAGTTTATGGTTTGTAAGGAAGGCAGATCTGTGGTAAGTAGACCTGTTCTTTCAGAATCCAGGTCTTCCATTCTCCCTTCTGCCTCCTCAGCACTCTGTTATAATAGATGCTTCAGTTGTGGATTGAGATGGTTTTGAAATGAGTGAAAGTGCAAGTTATGGAACAAACAAGACAGAAAAACACATAAATGTCAAAGAGATGGTGGCTGTAATACATGCTTTGAAAGCCTTAAATCATATCTGGTATCTAGGGCCACTGCAAGATTTTACAGGCAGCACCTCAGTGATTTGATAACATAATGTGGGGGAGCAGATCTTATCTAACTTTGCAGACTTGCGACAATAGACTGGGAGGTAGCAACTCAGCTCAGGTTGACTGTTCAGACTACAGACATTTGATACACCTCAGCCTGATTCAGACTACAAATATTTGATACACCTCAGCCTGATTCAGACTACAAATATTTGATACACCCAACCTGATTCAGACTACAAACATCTGATACACCCCAGCCTGCAAACTCTTCAGCTGACTGTCTGGATGATAGAATCATGATTCCTTTTAGGCACCTTTTTCTGCAGACGTGCAGCAGGCACTGAAAAAGGCTGAAAAACTGCTACTAGGAAATCACATATGTGCCAGTTGAAATGATCTTCTAGTTGGTGCCATTCAAAGATCCTAGACCGTCTTAAGGTCTGGCGGTCTCTGGTTCTTGATTATTTGTGTGAGATATTGACCTCTGCCCTTTTCTTTCTCCTCTATCAAGGTTCATTTGTCAGTCATCTCTGCTTATCTGCCCTTGGATACCCCCTTTCTAACTATCCACATGGCAAACAATTTTTTGAAAGGGATTTACAAATCTGTCCACCTAGAAAACAGGTGGCTTCTCCTTGGGATCCTAACTTTGTTCTTGAAAAGCTTACTCTTTTCCATGTAAACAAGTTCACCAGGCTGATTTGAGGTTCTTAATTATCCAAGACTTTTACTAATTGCTCTGATATCAGCTAGGGGAGTATTTATCAGCTGTTATGGTGAGTCTCATGTTTCACAAGGACAGGGTTTCTTAGAGAACTAACCCCTTTTTATGCCTAAAGTAGTCTCAGAGTTTACCTTGAGCCAGTCTATTAATCTCCCTGACTTTTTTACTGAACCTCAAAACAAGGAAGAAAACATTTTTCATACTCTAAGTGTCCACAGGTAGCCCAGATACTACCTAGACAAAAGTGAATTATTCAGGAAAGCTGATCAGCTGTTTGTCTCCTATGAAGGAAAGAGGAAAGGACACCCAGTGTCAAACATTGCTAATGAACTTTCATCAATAGAAAATAGTTCTAAAAGGTACAATGGTGATCACAAACATTTAATAAAAATCACCAATCTAAAATGACTGTAAATGTAAACAAATCTGTGATCATTAAAAAAAAACATTACTTTTACATATGGGGGCTTCACCCTCAACACCCCTAGAATTTAAATATACTAACTCCACAGAAAGAAGATAACTCCTAAAATTATACTATAATCAAACTGTAGCCACCGACAAAATTTACTATAAATCATGCCATGAAACACACAGCAAATACACACACATATATATATATATATATATATATATATATATATATATATATATATATAAAATTAGTAGGGGATGCATACTTTTTTGTTGTTATTTTGTGATTCCATCTAAAATGAGTTATCTTTTTTCCTTTGTTTGTTGGAGCATTTGTTATTTCATTAGGTCATGATATATGTATATACCTCCAAAGTAAATGAAATATCCCAGTGTCCAACAAGTTACTACACAAAAGCCAAACAGGCAAAACACACCAGGAAACCGGAGGCAATACTGGAAGCTGGAAAACGAGTTTAATACATCCAAAGTACAGGTTAAGCGCTTTCTGCAGTGAAGATAACTGCCTTCATCAGAACAATGAAAATTTAAAATACATCACATATATACATATGCCCCCACTAAAACCCGCCTTTTTTAATCAATTAAACAATTAAAATTTAAAAAGACACATTCATATATAACACAATTCAACTTTTAAAAATTCAGTTCAACACATAACAAGCTTTTCCAAATAGTAACATAGCTTATATGTCTATACCAAATTTGCTAACTACATTAAAAACCATATATAAAAAGTAACCTTAAAAAAGCAATTTAAAAATAAACTTGGTATCAATTTCTTATGCCTTTTTCCTATTATGTCTTTGTAAGGTCCAGTTCATATTGAAAAGACAAGTACATATTGGAACACAACCTAAATATTGTGTGGAAAATGTGTAGCCATATATGTATAAAAATATATATATATGTACCATTAGAGACATATTAAAAATTATATTTAAAGATTCTAAACCCTAACTAATGGTTTAGTTGGAATTACCTCATTCAAGCCAGGTGGGGTGGCTGCATCTAGCATAATCTGCCATCTAATCTCCCTTTCACCAACTACAGCCTTGATGTTACCCCCACGTGGGTTAGGATAGATAATGTCAAGAATAGCAAATTTAAACATCCTACACTGAGGATTGTTAATTAAATGTCGAGATAGAGCATTGTTCATGTCCAGTTTCCGCATACAATAAGTGTGGTCATATATCCTATTCTTCAAAAAGCGATCGGTTTTGCCCACATAGTAGCTTTTACATGTCTGGCAAATAGCCAGATACACTATGTGTTTACTCAAACAATTTCCATTGCAAAACCATATTTTGCTTTTTAATTTATTCACCAATACTACATTAGATGTATCCAAAATATATTTACAGTAATTACACTGACCACATTTTTTGGTGCCCGTTCTTTTTATTTTACTGGACTGCTCATAATTAGACTTAATTTCTATAATCCTTTTTAAGTTGTTACCTGTTTTGTAAACAAAATGTGGTTCCATAGTTACTTTATCCTTGATTGACAAATCACTAGTCAATATATTCCAATTATTTGAAATAATATTCTTAACCTCCCTAGTATGCCTACCATATTTAATAATACAGGCCTTAGAATATTCATTATTTGTACCTCCTTTACTACCAATATTGCTACTGTTGTTTAAATTATTCACAATGCCTACCCCAAGTAGGGGTTTATATTTATGTCCCCACTCCTTGATAACATATTCCGTAATGTCCTGAATCATTTTGTGGGGGTACCCTTTCTCTGCAAATAGCTGCCCTATAAATGCCATTTCCTTTAATAAATACCTCTTGTCAGTAGGAAAATATGTACCTCAGGAAATGCTTGGACAGTAAAATTATTCCGATGGGTTTACGGTTTTTTAAGGAACCCATGGGGGTTGAAATGACCTCTGATAATATTAAAAAATGTAATGATATGTTTGATGAGTTTGGTGCTAAATTTATTCTATTTATTATTGAGTGTAATGATTCTAAAATAAGTTCGTTACTTAGTGAAATTGAGAACATGGACAGAATTATACAGAATGATTTAATGTTTGAACAATGGGAAAGGTTATATTACAAACAATTTGAGTATGCAGAGAGTATGTATAGGAAAACTCATGAAAGAAAGTGCAATAAATTACAAAGGGATACTATACAATATGAGAAGGGAACAGCATATAGGTGGAATGTTTATGATAAAAAACAGGTTACAGATAAGAATGTTAGGAAACATACTAATCCAGTTAATGAACATGTTATTTATCATAATGATGAGTGTTTTTTAGAGGAAGGGAGAGAGGAATGGACAATGGTAGAAAGGAAAGGAAAAGGGCGGAATGCATGGAAAAATCACAGATACAATCAGTAGTTGAACCTATAGGTACCAATGAAAGTTTAGTTTCTATTAATTTTGATATGGCATCTAATAGTGAAATGAATAGGAAATATACAATGGATGTTGTTAATAATGTCAACTTACATGAAAGTGGTGATTTTAAAATATTTAATTACACTTCTCATCCAATTTCCCAGGAACATTATGACATATTTTCTAAAGGGATGAAGTACATACCCGATTATAGTTTTGATATTATAGATACCTTGGTTGAATTTAAACTGTTTTTGAGAAAACTTAATTTGGGTATCTTTTTCAAGAATCAAAATAGTACTGCTATCTTACAAATGGGTGAACTAAAAAAGAAAAGTACATTCACCCCACCAACGTGCATGACTTTAACATCTTTTGAAAATGTAGTTAATCCTCAGTTGTATGCTTTGTATAATAGATACAAATACTCAAGCGGGGACAAAAAGGATAGAAATATGATTTTTGATACTGTGAAAAGTTTATGTGAGAAAAATATTAGAATTATGTCCGCTGATAAGGGTGGAGGCATTGTGTTTTATGACAATGATAAATACATTAACAAAATTTTTGAATTGTTGAACAATTCAACACAATATACCCCATCTTCAGTAAATGAGGTTAATATTGCTCATGCACGCATAGATTCATACTTGGAAGAATTTATAATCGAGAACAGAATAAGCGAGGAAATGTATAGATTTTTGAAGGTTGAATACCCGATATTGGCAACCATTAATGGCATTCCTAAAGTGCATAAGAATGTAAATGACCCACCCTTCCGTCCAATAATTTCTGGTAGTGCTAGCAAAGCTTTCCCTTTTGGTCAGGTGATCCATCACAGGTTGAAACACATGTATAGAACAGTGAATCATATTATGAGGGATTCATGAGAATTTTTGGGTATTTTTAAGCCAGAAGTATGGACAAACAACTTATTATATGTCACCATCGACATTCAGGATCTGTTCTCGTGCATACCAAAGGATGATGGATTAGCTAGGTTTCACAATAGTATAAATAGAGGAAGTGGTTTAGGACAGGACGAAATTACTTTATTGATGGAATTTATGGATATTGTCCTGGATCATAATTATATCTATTTTGAGGGAGAACACTACAAACAAAAAACTGGGGTTGCTATGGGTACCTCCTGTGCGCCCATCTACGCCAATCTGGTGTTATTAGATTGGGAAACGGAATACATTTTTAAAACTGAATGGATGTCCAAAGTTAGGAAATATGTGCGGTACCTGGACGACAATTTTTTTGTTGTGGGAGGGGGGTGAACTGGATTTAAAATGCTTCATGAGATATATTAACAACACTACTGAGTATCTGAAGTTCACCCACCAATATGACCCCGTTGGTATTAGCTATTTGGATGTTTTTGTTTACAGTGATGGGGAAGCATTCCAGTCACGTATACACAGGAAGGATACCTTTAGTAATGGGTACCTTCATTTTAGTAGTGCACATTCATACAATAGTAAAAGAGGTATCCTTAAGGGACAATGCATACGTGCTGCCCGTATGACAACTGACAAGAGGTATTTATTAAAGGAAATGGCATTTATAAGGCAGCTATTTGCAGAGAAAGGGTACCCCCACAAAATGATTCAGGACATTACGGAATATGTTATCAAGGAGTGGGGACATAAATATAAACCCTTACTTGGGGTAGGCATTGTGAATAATTTAAACAACAGTAGCAATATTGGTAGTAAAGGAGGTACAAATAATGAATATTCTAAGGCCTGTATTATTAAATATGGTAGGCATACTAGGGAGGTTAAGAATATTATTTCAAATAACTGGAATATATTGACTAGTGATTTGTCAATTAAGGACAAAGTAACTATGGAACCACATTTTGTTTACAAAACAGGTAACAACTTAAAAAGGATTATAGAAATTAAGTCTAATTATGAGCAGTCCAGTAAAATAAAAAGAACGGGCACCAAAAAATGTGGTCAGTGTAATTACTGTAAATATATTTTGGATACATCTAATGTAGTATTGGTGAATAAATTAAAAAGCAAAATATGGTTTTGCAATGGAAATTGTTTGAGTAAACACATAGTGTATCTGGCTATTTGCCAGACATGTAAAAGCTACTATGTGGGCAAAACCGATCGCTTTTTAAAGAATAGGATATATGACCACACTTATTGTATGCGGAAACTGGACATGAACAATGCTCTATCTCGACATTTAATTAATAATCCTCAGTGTAAGATGTTTAAATTTGCTATTCTTGACATTATCTATCCTAACCCACGTGGGGGTAACATCAAGGCTGTGGTTGGTGAAAGGGAGATTAGATGGCAGATTATGCTAGATGCAGCCACCCCACCTGGCTTGAATGAGGTAATTCCAACAAAACCATTAGTTAGGGTTTAGAATTTTTAACATAATTTTTAATATGTCTCTAATGGTACATATATATATATTTTTATACATATATGGCTACACATTTTCTGCACAATATTTAGGTTGTGTTCCAATATGTACTTGTCTTTTCATTATGAACTGGACCTTATAAAGATACAACAGGGAAAAAGGCATAAGAAATTGATAGTAATTTTATTTTTAAATTGCTTTTTTAAGGTTACTTTTTACATAGGGTTTTAATGTAGTTAGCAAATTTTGTATAGACATATAAGCTATGTTACTATTTGGAAAAGCTTGCTATGTGTTGAACTGAATGTTTTAAAAGTTGAATTGTGTTATATATGAATGTGTCTTTTTAAATTTTAATTGTTTAATTGATAAAAAAGGCGGGTTTCAGTGGGGGCATATGTATATATGTGTTGTATTTTAAATTTTCATTGTTCTGATGAAGGCAGTTATCTTCACTGCAGAAAGCGCTTAACCTGTACTTTGGATGTATTAAACTCTGTTTCTAGCTTCCAGTATTGCCTCCGGTTTCCTGGTGTGTTTTGCCTGTTTGGCTTTTGTGTAGTAATATGTATATACCTGTATACCTGTGTGTATACGGTTTCCCTTTTTTTGGTTAGGTTTTAAAGTATCTGCCCATTATTTGGAACAAAGGGAAGGCTTATGGCAAATAAGATTAAATTCGGACAAGAAACCTGGGTTGAATGATGTAGCTAACATAAAACATTTTTAAAGAATCATAGAGTGTATCTAAACAAATAATTATTTTTATTGAATTTTAAATTTTCATTCAAGGTTTTTAAAAAATGTACAAGTTTAATTAGTTAATTGATGTTAGACTTTTCTTGGTTGAAGACATGTATTTAAATGAATTTACTGTGATTTTGAAGTATTCTGAAGAAATCTTAGGATGAAAGCGTTGAATAAAGTGATTTTGGTATGCTAAAGTTTATCCTTGGTGTTCAGCTTGGTTCGGTTTTTGGTTTCCTGTTGAGTTTAACTATTTTGGAACTGACATTGAACGGGTTTGGTTTTTATAATGGTTAAGGTGTTTACCTTATAGACACAAGGTGCAGGGTTTGATTCTCACATGGGGTAACTGGCTAGGCCTGAAATGGCAGTTAGCCTAGTAATAACCTATGTGTGTGCTGACAACCTGTTTGATGTCTGGTTTGTTGTTATGTGAGAGAGACCAGAATCCAAATTCACAGTATAATTCCATCTCTCACATATTGCATTTGTTTGTTTTAGGAGTAAGTGGTTGTCAGTTACTACAATGAGGCTGGCTGGAGAAATGGTTGGAAACTGGTCGTCCATTATGGCAGTTTTTTATCATAACTAGTATTGAGGAGTGGGCCAGTTTGACCAGATTTTGCTCTGGGATTAACAAAGGGGCTTAGTCTGCTGAAGGCTATGGGTGAAAACTATGGCAATGCTTCTCAGTGCACAAATGAGTTTCCCACAATACAGCAGGGAAGCTTGGAAGGATTCAACCAGATGTCTTGCAGAAAATTGTCTTTCAAGACATTTGATCTTTACAGGGCACCACTAAACCTCATTGAGCAGTATACAGCTACACACAAATGTGAGGCTTAAATACAGGAGAAATTAAACACTTTTAAGCTAAACTACCAAAGGGAAAGCACACAATGAGTTTTCCTCCAGTAATCCCCAACTCAGATGAGGCTCAGACTTCACACTTCTGCCATAAGGGAGCAGGCAGGGCCTTCCTAATGTAAGATGGCTGGAATAGTGCTCAAGTGTAACAATACAGTCTAGATTCAACACACCTGGATCTGGTCTATGCTATGTACTAGCAACGTAAGACAACAGAACAGCTGTTTTAAAGTGCAGAAAAATACAGTAAAAATCGGTAAAATAAGGCAGCAAAATGATAAAATACAGTCAGCAACATGCAAAGGAAACTCACAATGTACTTATTTTTATAAGTATCCCATTATTTTTTTCACATGGGCCTCCACTACAGGAGGTTTAAGATACTTCACAGTGAAGACTTTAGCTTGGCTGGGTCATTCTTACATTTTTTTTTCATTTTAACAGGTATAAGAACACCTCTTCTGTTAACTTTGTTTTCTTGTTTAAATCCTTCACTGAAAAACAGGTTACTTAATTTATTCTATTATCTATCTGATCTTTCAACAAAAGATGTTTTCAAAGATTCATCATGGTTTTAAAGCTCCTAACACTAATGGATATCGGCCTAATGTCTTTCCCTCTTTAGCTCTGTTACCTTGATCCTTTTACAAATAAGTTGATTTGTGAAGAGTCATTTCCATTACATCTAATAGATTATTGTCTTGAAACTTCCTTCTCACTGCTGATAGATGCCATTGTTATTGCATACCCTGAAATTTGACTGTGTTCCTGCCATAAATCAACAAAATCAAATTGTTTGATTTTAACTAGTTTATCACTATATGCATTAAATGCACATCACTTCTTAATGATGGTAAGAGACTTAATATGATCAGCCTGAGACAATCTGAGGGTATTGCTACTCAATGCTAGAAGTCTAAACCTCAAAATGCACTCACTCGAGGCACTCCTTAAAATGGGGAACATCGACATCTGTGCAGTGTCAGAGACCTGTTTCAAGGCTTCAGAGACCACCCCTACATTACCAGGCTATAATTCATACCACACCTTTCGGCCACTTTATCTGGACCGAAACACTAAAGGGAGAGGTGTGCCAATATTCATTAAGGATATCCACACCTCCAGGCTAGTTGCTCAGCATAATGCATCCGAGATTATCCAAGTGCAACTAACTCTGGGCAAGACTGCAATCCAAATTGTAGCTTGCTACAGATCCCCCACCATGCCCCAGGATTCCCACTCCTCATTTCTTGATACACTGGAAAATATTACGGTACAACCCAACACCCTAATAAAGGGTGATTTCAACTACCCCACCATTAACTGGGAAAACTACTCATGTTCCAACTCGTTTGCTCAACGTTTTCTGGAATTCATAAATTCCAACGCCTTGGATCAACTTAACCACAGCCCCACCAGGGGCAGCATTATCCTGGACCTTGTCTTCACCAACATGAGTGATCAGTGTTCCACACCAAAGGTCAATTCCTCATTGGTCAGATCCGACCACAAGCTAATCACCCTAGACATCCACATCCCGCCCCCACCCCACCCCCCCACCCCCACTAGGGAAACTACCGTAAAACATTTCTGCAAAGCCAACTATACGCTTCTTAAGACAGAAGTGGCAAACCTCGTAACACCCATGCAGACGGACAATAGAGGTACGACTGCTGAATCCTACACAAATGCACTTTATAAGCACTTACACAAGTGCATGGATCGTGCTAACCCTAACAGAACCAAGATGCTATTCCCCAAAAAAATGAAGTCAATTTGGTGGTCCCCTGCCATAAACAAATTTTACAACAGAAGAAAGAAACCGTTGCAAAAAAGAGTAAAATCCCATGATTGGAGGAACTCCCTGTTCAGCCTCAGTAAGAAACTGAGATCCCTCATAAAATCCTTCAAAGCTAGTTACGAAAACAAAATCACCACTGATTCTAAAGACAACCACAAAGCATTCTATAGCTATGTCAAGAATCTCAATGGCAACATTCAGATATGCTCTGAGTTACAGCACAATGTCACTAAATATACAGAACCAACTGATATTGCCAACATCCTGGCAAATAGGTTCAGTGCTAACTTTATCTCCCCCTCTCACCCCCTAAAGGACCCATCTCTATACCCGAAGAATGCAAAGTTCCTGTAATCATGGCTGCACAGGTAAAAACCACACTCTCCAAAGCCAAGAACACAGCATCCATGGGACCTGACAACATCCTAGGCTGCGTTCTACATGAACTACAGAACGAACTGGCACCCCACCCAAGTACCATGTTCAATCATAGCCTCACCTCAGGCTTTGTGCCCACTGAATGGCACACAGCAGCAGTTATCCCACTCCACAAAGGGGGAGCCACCACGGACCCTGGGAACTACCACCCCATTAGCCTGATGAGCCTGATCTGCAAGGCCATGGAATGTATCATCATGGAACTTATAAACAAAGACCCTGGTAATCTCCAAACTCTGGACCCTACCCAGTTCAGGTTTGTAAAAGGCAGATCATGTCTCCTAAACCTGATAAACTTCTTCGAAGCATTCACCAAAGCTGTAGACGAGGGTAAGGTGGTTCACACAGCCTATCTGGATCTCGCCAAGGCTTTCAACACCATCCCCCACTCTGGAATTATAGATAAACTCACTAAACTAAGTATAAACCCCTATGTCACAAGATGGGTTGCCAACTGGCTCACTGACAGAACCCACACTGTGAAAGTAGCAGACTCCAAATCTGACTTCAGACCAGTGACAAGTGGAGTACCACAGTGTTCAGTTCTGGATCCTCTCCTGTTTGGTATCTACTTATCCGAAGTACAAGCTAACACAGAAGGTCTTTGGCTAACAAAGTTCGCAGATGACTGCAAACTAGGAGCCATAATCAAAACTCCTAATGATGTGGACATTCTACAAAAGGGCCTCACTGAGACAGATGCCTGGTGTCAAAGCCATGGCCTCAAGCTCAATGCCAAAAAGTGCATTGCCATCCCCTTTGGTAAAAACTCTGTACCCATGAACTACCACATAGGTGGTAGTCTACTTAACACCGAAAGTGTGAAGAGACCTTGGGACACAGGTGGACAGTAGTCTCTCCTTTGATAATAACATCGCCACAGTAGCCAGAAAATCCTTCTACGTGGCACACCTCATCACAAAAGGTTTCTCATCCAGGAAAAAAAAAGGTCATCGTTCCCCTCTACTCGTCACTCATTAGACCCATTATAGAGTACAATGCCCCTTTTGGTATGTACCTCACAAGACATCTATAACAACTGGAAAGGCTGCAGAAATACCTCACAAATATGATTATTGGCCTCAGACAAATGCCCTATGCAGACCATCTCAAAAAACTCCAACTTTACTCTGTCGCACATCGCCTACTCAGAGGTGATCTCTGCCTAACATACAAAACTATGTCAAACTAAGAGCTGTTGGACATGCTCCACTTAAAGAAATCCCAATCCTTCCAAGCTACATGCTCTAGGGACCTAAACCTGGTCACCACAATAAACAGAACATGCTGGAGGGATAGATTCCTGTCCCAGAGACTCCCATTACTCTAGAACAAACTACCTATCTATATCAAACAAAGCTCCTCATTAGCACTCTTCAAGAAAAATCTTGATAATTGGATGGGAAATAGGAAATTCACCCCGAGGATCACTTCTGTGGCTCTGCTTGACAGTGGCACAGGAAAATAATTTTCTTGGATGGCGAAAGCCAGGGTACCTTTTTGGCTAGGCTTATATAGCCCCTAGGGCCAATAGCCTAGTACCTACCCATGAGAGCAAAGTCCAGTATATGGGTGATCCAGTCTGTCATACCATTACATGCTAGCACACCAGTTCATTTTGTTTTTTTAGAATATTATTTCCACAAATTAAGGACTATTGATTACCAGTTATTTTTTTTTTATCCAAGCCCACTGTCAGATTGGTGATTTTAGGATTAAACATACTTGTCAAAGTACTAGTGAACTTGTTTTTCTGACAAAACTACAATGAGAACCTTGCCATGGTGTGTATTAAATATAGTACTTTCATTCCTTGTAGCCAGAGAGCCGCGGTGGTACAGCGGTAGTATTGTTGCCTCACAGCAAGAGGTTCTCCTGTTCAATTCTCGGCTGGAGTGCCTTCTGCGTGGAGTCTGCATGTCCTCCCCGCAGTTGAGTGGCCTCTGAAAGACATGCGTGAATGGGCCTGCCTTTGCTGAAGGTTGGGCGTCGGGCTGGCAACTTGGCACCAAAAAAATCTACTGCCAATCATTAGTGGACCGGAGTTCTGTTGTGGCAACCCCTAATCAGGAAAAGCCGAAAAGACAAACAACAAACTTTCATTCCTTGTAGCCGGTGCCATTTATGCAATTATCCTGTTATAATATTCCTTATCAGTATCAGCCTGACACAAGATGACATATAAATTATTATCTACTTGTATAGCCATAATCCTACTCTCTTTTAATTCTGCCTGCTGCTCATTCTTCCATTTTTCCTATTCTGTATAAGTTACTGCAAAGGAAAGCCAACTCAGTTGCCAAGGTAAGTATAGACCTGTGAGTGAGACACAGATTGCCCAGGTTTTGTTATCATTTAGAAAGAAGGAAAGGGACAGCAATGGTAAGGCACTGACTTTTTGGTTTTCCTCTGGGGTAAGGAAAGGGTGGGAAGAAAACTTTCTCTAAGGCATGACTCCCATCAATCCATCCCTGATGGCAGCATTCATTTACAAGCAGGACAGGTCCATTGAAGGAAGTAAATCACCTTTATAGCCCCTACACTGTGCATACCGACCCCTTAATTTCTTGCCAAGATATGTTTATGAAAGGCACGTATAAAGTAGAAACCCACTGACAGCATCTTTATGTGGTTGTGGTACAACTGGTTCTCCATCATGGGAATGAAAGGACATGACTGTGGCAAACAGCAACATAGCTGGTAGGTGGAGGGTGCAGAAATAATGCAAAACAAATGTTCAATATACAATCTGTTTTGACTCTTCTTCCTTTCTGGCTGTAGTCAGGCATATCATACTATCCTCCTTCACTCGGGGTGTTTGCACGGTTTCACACTTTCCAATAAGCTTTGCTGTAAGATGGCTGCCAGTTTTTCTGTCCCGTGTCCCTTACTTCTAAAGTGGTACCAAACTAAGCATGTTTTTTGTTCTCACTTTTTTAAAAGATGAAACTCCTCTGCAAGTGCTCCTGTGAGCAACCTTCTTTATCACAATTCCAACAATGTTTTCTTCAACACTGTCTTTTCATTAAACATACCACTTTTTCTTACATACTTCTTTAGATAGCAATTTCCTATAGTCTGGCTTCATCTTTCTGCTTGTGTTTCTTCCATTCTCCATTTTTACAAACCATATCAAGCTGTTAGGGAGTGATTCCCTTTGCACGTAAGTTACATGATCCAAGCACCTACATGTGCTAGTTTCTATGTCTGCCTCACACTGTCCAAGAGGCTGTGTTGTTTAATTCCAGTCGTACTGTTATCTAGGACTACAACAGCCTCCCTTCTGTGTGGTGTATCATCAGCTGTCATCCTTTACATCAAGGGCAAATTCACGGAAATGCCTTTTTTAGTTTGCCCCAGAATGGCACGTCCAAGAATTCCTAGAACTCTGGGGTGTTGTGTCTCCTTGACTCAAAACTCTCCTGCACCCTCCTTACCTAAATTAGCATCCTCCAAGGTCACACTAATTTTGCAAAGGAAGGCATACTTGACAAAGTGGCAATTCAGTGAGTTTGTCATTAATTAAAAGGGCTGTACCCATGCCATCACACACATTTTTACTTGTAGCATAAGAATAGTTCCCTTTGAATAGTCAGGCATTGTCACATCAAGGAGCAATATCCCAGAACAACCATGCCAATAGACAGAAATGGCAGGGTCCACAATATTAATCTGATGGATTTGCCTCTCTGCAGGACCCAGGACCCATGGTAGCACTAATTCCTGAGTACACACTTTTATGAATTTTCAGTATTCAATGTTTTTCATCACTGTGGGACTTGATGCTGTTGGCTATTGGTACAATAATCCAAGGATTTTACTTTTTGGTCCAACAGTGCCCAATAATGCAATAATAAACCCAAAAGAAACCTCATCTCACTCCATAAACTGTGACCGTTCCTCATTTATTAACTTAATGTCACATTTAAAAACATTTCTGTTTCCAAAACTATCATTTGTCACATTACTTAATTTGACCTTAAGATGTTCAACTATAGGCCTGTTACATTATCTCTGTTCTTGTTAGTTCAAATAACATGCAACAGGAACACTATGGTAGACTCTTAAAAAGCAGTAATATTGTAAGACATTAAATTAATATGATACCAAAAGTGCCAATATTCCTGATAAAATTAACTATCCTACTCTCCACTTATCCTTGTTTGTATCAATAAAAGCCTATATAAAAATAATTACCCCTCCCACCAAAGTGTTTACTTGTATACCACTGTTCCCAGTAGATATAATCCCAGTAGTAGTTAGGTGGTCCTAATGTGCATTAAAATCCACTTCCAAATTAAATGAATTAGCAAAACAGCAATAGTTACAGTTACGTTGACCTGAAGTAACAGCAAAAACTGATAATATTAGAGTAAACAAATTATATGTATACACATTGAATTACAATGGTAAGGAATGTAAGAAACCCAATATATTGTTTAACACTTGTGTAGTACATTACACAGTGCCGTGGTTGGTTCACATTCTCTCAGGAGGAATGTAACCTGCTTAAACTGTATATTAAAAGAGCAAAGGTACAAACATATAATCATATGAAGTTAAAACCTTACCTACTGCTACCTTAACAAATCCTAGAATATAAAATAATGAGTTAACCTAATTATCCACAATTGATCAAACCTATCTATTTACCTAATCTATATACCCGATTACTGATATTTACTGAGACATGGCTGCAAAGTAAGATCAGCGATGGTGCTGTTAACTTGGAGAATTTCACACTCTTTCATGCAGACAGATGCCAAGCCTTGTGTTGAAAGGCGAACAGAGGTGGAGTCTGTATCTACATTAAAGAAAGATGGTGTAAGAACTGTGAGATTGTACAGTCATACTGCTCTGATAATCTAGAGTGCCTGTCCTTAAAATGTAAACCTTTTTACCTACCCAGGGAGTTTAATGGAGTCTGTGTAACAGTGGTGTACATTCCACTCAGTGCTAATACCACGGAAGCCCTGAACAAACTACACAACTCTATCTATGAGCTACAGACTTTTCACACATGGTAGCAGGTGACTTCAGTTGAGATGATCTGAGAGAGGTGCTACCCACTATTATCAATATGTTGACTTTCCCACAAGAGGTACAAGCATTTTGGACAGGGCATACAGCAACATAAAAAGAGCCTACAAGGTAGTACAACAACCTAACTTAGGAAGCTACAATCACCTTTCCATCATGCTCCTACCAGCCTACAAACCTGCTCTGATCAGAAAAAAAGCCCATGGTGAAGCAGATCAGGGTTTGGTATGAGGGGGCAATGGAATATCTCCAGGGCATTTTTTAAAGTACCTGCTGGGATGTATTCAGAGAGGCAGCCACTTCAAACAAACAGGTAAACATAGATGACTACACAGAAGCAGTAATGGCATACATCTCAAAGCGTGTTGATGACATATCTACCATACAAAGTATAACAATTAGAGCAAACCAAAAGCCTTGGCTCACTAGTAAAGCCTATGAACTGATGAAGGCAAGGAATGCAGCATACAGGTCAAAAGACAAGGAAGGTCTAAGTGAAGCCAGAGCAAATATAAAAAAAAAAAGCATTAAAGAGGCTAAGAGGGAGTGAAAGGAGGGTAGAGAGTCACTTCGAGGACATGAGGGATACTAGGAGTCTCTGGCAAGGGATACAACAGATCACCGATTATAAAACCAGGGCAGCTCAGTGTGATGACAGCACTGAATTCTTGGACATGATGAACTCCTTCTTTGGTAGATTTGAGGAAAAAAAATGTGCCTGCAACTAGATTACCCACTGACCAGAATGAGGGGGTGCTCAATCTTAACTCTGAGAAAGTGAGAGGTCAGCTAAAGAATGTGAACCCCAGGAAGGCTGCTGGCCCAGACAATATACTGGGCAAAGTACTAAAAAGGTGTGCAGATCAACTATGCTCATGTATGACAGATATTCTGAAACCTCCCTTGCTCTAGAAAAAGTACCCTCTTATTCAAGGTAACAAATATCATCCCTTTTCCCAAAAAAGCCAACCCCTCTTGCCTGAATGACTACAGACCGGTTGCTTTAACTTCTAACATCATGAAATGTTTTGAGAGGATTGTTATAAAGCACGTCAGCAATTCTACCATCAACCTTTAATCCTCTGTAGTTTATTTATCCAGCAAACACGTCCACTCCTGATGCTATACTAGTGACATTGCACCTCTCACTTGACCATCTTGAGGGAAAGGACAACTATGTCATACTGTTGTTCATAGACTTCAGTTTGACATTTAATACTGTGGTTCCAGTGCAACTTATCGATAAGCTAGTCAACTTTGGAATTAACAAGCACCTTTGTAACTGGATCTTAGACTTCTTGATCAACAGACCACAGAGGACACATGTAGGAAATAACACCTCGCGGTGCATACTTTTCAACATCAGTGTTCCTCAGGGATGTGTACTCAGCCCACTGCTGTTCACCATCCTTACACACAATTGTTCTGCAAAACACAGCTCCAATCATATCATCAGTTTTTCAGATGACACCACAGTCATGGGCCACATCAAAGGAGAGGACGAAAGAGCATACAGAGACGAGGTCAACTCTCTGATTGACCAGTGTGTGTGAAACAACCAAGACCTGAACGTCAGTAAAACGGAAATCATCATTGACTTCAGGAAATGGTCAACTGCCCACTCATCACTCAAGATTAACAGTGGTGGAAAGGGTTAAACTACAAAATTTCTAGGAGTACACATTTCAGAGGATTTCTCTTGGAGTGTGAATACTGGTCAGTTAGTCAAAAAGGCCCATCAGCGTCTCCACTTTCTCAGAAGGCTCCAAAGAGAAAAGCTCCCACCTACTGTTCTCTCTACCTTCTACAGAGGAGCTGTTGAGAGCATCCTTACCTGTAACTTCACTGTTTGGTTTGGGAACTGTACAGTAGCTGAAAGGAAGAAGCTACAGAGAGTGATGAGAGTTTCTGAGAAAATCATGGGCACCAGTCTACCATCAATCCACGAGCTATTCACAGCAAGGAGCCTTAAAAGAGCCCACAGAATGCTTAATGACTCCTTGCACTATGCACATGGCTGGTTTACTCAACTGGCAGGAGGTACCGCAGTATTCGCTGTAGGACCTCCGGATTCATTAACAACTTCTACTCAACGGTGATGAGACTTATTAACTCGGACACCAGCCCTAGTGACTCCAGCACAAATTAACTTAATAGCAGTGTTTTGTTTGGAATGTGCAATATTTATTTATTCATTTAGTTATATATTTACATTTAAGTGCAATTGCCTGTTACTTGCTTTATGTACTAATACATAAAGAGTGACAATTTTAGTTCATGTGCAATAATCAATCTTACGTGCCATGCTGCTACTGTACAGTATTTAGATGACAACAAGGGGGGTTATTTTTTTTTTTTCCTTATGTTCTTGGGGCATAGTCGTTAGACTCTAATTACATTACTTGATATGTCTTAATGTTGTATTTGTTGTATCCTATGTTTCTTCTGTACTGTAATGGGGAGCTGATACTTGTAACTTCATTTAGGTTTACATGTGTAGTCCTAAATGACAATAAAGTTTACTTTAAATCTTTAAATGTATAGTTCTGAGTAGTCCAAATACTCATTCAGAGAGCACAAGCTCTGCCTAACCTGACTGACAGTTCAACTATACCTTACCTCATAATAAAGCAGAGGGAGTGTGTATGCATTCTGACAGAGGAAACGTAGGGAAAATGGAAGAGCAATCAACAGACATGCTATTTCCTTTACAGAACCCCATCTAAGTCTGTAGACTGTATGAGTAACAGATGGATTGCAGTGCCTTTGGACTGAAAAAAAAATGGAACATATCTGCTAAATGTTAGAGTACAATAGAATAAAACATACAAGGTTCTGTACTAATTTTATTAAAGCAGGTCTGTAATATATATATATGAAAACCAGAAACAATGCTGATCTCAAAAGACAGTTCCTGTTTCAAACATAAAAGCTTTCTGCTTAATGAACCACTCAGTCCACTTTTGCAGGGCACCACATTAAGCCCTATAGTTGCCCAATCTTTTTCTTTGCCACCTGTCACTTGTGTGACACCCTAGAAAAGTAGAATGGCAACATCTTTTTTAATTAAACAAAAATATGAGGAGAATGACACATCAGACCTGACAAGAGACAGAATGTCATGAAATGTAATGCTGTCACCCAGTATCTGTCTCCACAGTCTGACATCTCACACATTACATGCTTTCTTGAATTGAATCACCAATGGTTTCTTTAGCTAGTATTCCCAAACAGAAACAATTACTTTGGTGGGACTACAAATTTGATAAGGGAATTTTACAACTGAGATAAAAAAAGAGATTTTTTTTTTCTCCCAAACAGATACTACAAATAATTGTATTCATTCATTCATTCCCTGCTTACCTCCTTTGTCCAGTTCAGGGTCATGACAGAACTGAAACATATTCAGGCAGTGGGTACAAGGCAGAGAAACTCTTTCTGGATCAAATTACAATATATGATGTATGAGATGGAATGAAATATGGGTAGTGAAATATAGACATAAGATAGACATAATAAGTAAATTGATCGGCTGGTGGTCGATTTTTTTCAACGCTCTCAAGTGAAGTCCAGAAATTAATCAGAGAACTCTACGGTTTGAACCAGGGACACAGTCGTTGCTTGTACTGTTTCAGTGTGAAACATGCAGAAACATGGAGTTTTATCAGGAAAGTCATCTGCACTTTGCAGTACTGTGTTCCAGCTTGTTTCTCCACCAAACACCTGAATAACACCAGCCAGGTCCTTTTTGAACATTAGCGCAAACTAGGACATTTACCCTACAACTACAAGTGAAACCTTTCCTTGGGAAAGGCTTTGAATGTATGTATTGATACTGTAACTGATATATCAATGTTAACACTTTAGTAGATTCTCAGGTAGCCTATCCAGCAGCCAGACCCCCCCCAATTCTCCCTTCTTTCTTGTACATTATCCACTTTACCCTAAATACTCTATCCATATTCCCTCCTACACCTTCTACCCTAGCAGGATACCTCTCCCCTGCTATATACTTGCTGACCACTAGGCGGCGTCTCAGTACTTTAACTTTCAGATTCACTAACTTTCCACACTGTATTTTCTAACCCACCTCTGTATCCTTACCCCATTAACTCTGTTCCCAGTTTTTCTTGGGTTCACCTATATATTACCTCTTACTGTCCAAAGACATCCTTATTACTGTCTTCTCCTGTTTCTTCCTGAATTTCTTCCTTTTAGCCTCCTATTATTGTCTACTTTCTACTACCTTTAGACCTACCTACAGAGTCTTCCTCTTCACTGATTGTCTTCAGCCTTCTTCTGCTCTCTTGTCTCTTATTCTCCTGTCCTGCTCCTTCTGTTATCTGTATTGCCTACTGTTTCACTCTTAGCTGTTGAACCTCTCCTTGTCTCCAATACACATACCAATACTGCTTTCCCATATTCTTGTCTTCCTATCATACTAAATCCCCTACCTTCCCTTACACCCTCCCATATACTTTACTATCTCAACTCACTAAAGCCCTCCTTGCTACACAGGTATTGATGCCATTCACCTGTCCTTTTTCTGTTTAGTCTTGCGGTTTTTGCCCCCATCCTGCTATTGTCTCTTTTCCCCTCCCCCTCAGCCCCAACACTCTAGCTCACCTTATAAATATACCCTAGTTCATAGCGACGCCATCTTTCTTCTACCCTTATCCCACCTGGCTGCTGTGAGCTCCGCTCCTGTGCGTGAAATACAGTAAGTGAGACAGGTTTTGTAGTGTCTAATTGGTTGTTCTTTTCTGCCTCATTTAGCTCCTAGAATGATATTTGCTACAATTTGTTAGTTTTATTGCTTTATTTCTTTCTGCATATGCTGCTACGATGTAAGTGCTGCACACGTGGCTTGTAATTGAGAAACTTAGATGCTATATTTATCCACAAGATCCACACTGTTTTCTGTATTATTCAGCGTTTAAATGATATTTACTGTAAGTCATTGGTATTTTAAACTCAGTTTCCTGATGCAATTATTACCACTATTGAAACGCTGTACACGTGGCTTGTAATAGTTGTAACATATGCTACGATTATATTTAAGTTACTGTTTTGTGCTTAATTTGCCATTCAAACTATTATTTACTATCATTTCATGATACACAGCTCTAGTTTGTAGTTCCTAATGCTCCCACTATCTGAGCGCTGTGCTCAGGGCTTGTAATGGATGTAACAAACGCCATGATTATATTTTTGTACTGTTTTGGGGCTTCATTTAGCGTTTAAACTGTTAATAACTACAATTTAATGATACACAGCTTTACTTTAGATCCAAACGCTGCCACTAGCTGAGCGCTGTACACGTGACATGCAATAGCTGTATTTGGATGCTACTAGTACGAAATCCTATGGTTTTGGGCTTGTTTAGCGTTTAAACTGTTAACTACTGCAATTCACTCGCACACTGCCTTAGTTTTTGTTCCAAACGCTGACTCTTTTAATGCGCCGTACTCATGGCTTGTAGTGGATGTACCTAGACACTACCACTACACACTCTACAGGTTTATTTGCTTCTACTTGAAACTGTTCCACCTGTGACGCTAATGCTAATAATATCCTTGCGATGCTCTCTTAGCTTATAATGTGTCATTGCTTACAATGTTATTACTGCTTTGACTTTTAATAACTTCTGATAATATATAGAGTGTTGAATGTTAGATTGAGTTGTAACATACTGATTACTGTATTTGCATTAACATCTGTGACTGCATTATACCTACACCTACTCTCTAAAGTACTTACACTGTGACTTACTTCTTTTCTCTCTCTTTATATCTTACCAGCACTGTGTTCCAGCTTGTTTCTCCACCAAACACCTGAATAACACCAGCCAGGTCCTTTTTGAACATTAGCGCAAACTAGGACATTTACCCTACAACTACAAATGAAACCTTTCCTTGGGAAAGGCTTTGAATGTATGTATTGATACTGTAACTGATATATCAATGTTAACACTTTAGTAGATTCTCAGGTAGCCTATCCAGCAGCCAGACCCCCCCCCAGTTCTCCCTTCTTTCTTGTACATTATCCACTTTACCCTGAAAACTCTATCCATATTCCCTCCTAGACCTTCTACCCTAGCAGGATACCTCTCCCCTGCTATATACTTGCTGACCACTAGGCGGCGTCTCAGTACTTTAACTTTCAGATTCACTAACTTTCCACACTGTATTTTCTAACCCACCTCTGTATCCTTACCCCATTAACTCTGTTCCCAGTTTTTCTTGGGTTCACCTATATATTACCTCTTACTGTCCAAAGACATCCTTATTACTGTCTTCTCCTGTTTCTTCCTGAATTTCTTCCTTTTAGCCTCCTATTATTGTCTACTTTCTACTACCTTTAGACCTACCTACAGAGTCTTCCTCTTCACTGATTGTCTTCAGCCTTTTTCTGCTCTCTTGTCTGAACCCGCTCCGTTCACCCTTTGGGCTCACTCCGCTCCCCACCCTACCCCCATATCCCACCCACCCCTAGGGCTCCTACATTTATTCCTCCGGTTACCACACCCCCTACTTACTCACACCAGTCATACAAAGCTAATCTAGAACACTCCCACCCCTACTTCTAAGCAAACCTACAACTACATTACCATGACTACAACTATCCTCCAGTCACAACTGAAAATACCTATCTCCTTTTTACTATTTTCCTCTCTTATTACTACTTACTTCCTAACCTCCTATGAACACTCCCTAACTGTTTCTCTCTCACTTCCCTCGAAACACACCTGTACACCTGCAACATCCCTATCCCCATCCTTCTTACATACCTCCTCACAATCCATGTACCTTCTTGCCAAATACCACAGGCTACTACACTGCAAACTACTAAAATCTAAAACAAAGAAAATATTTGACGCTTTCCAAAAACTTAGACTAGAAAAAATATTTTACATTACTCCTTCTACTACAAGATGGCGACATACACCCCAACCCAGGCCCACAAGATAATAAAACCAAAACACATAGAAACCATACCAAACCCTTCTCTCTCTCATCTTCTAAACCCGCTAACCTACTATCCTTGGCCCATCTCAATATACATAGCATCTGTAAATTAGTCAACTCCATGCCCTACTAGAAACACACAACTTTGATATTTTATGCTTATCAGAAACTTGGCTAAAGCCTTCAATTAAAGACATTGAAATTACCCCACCTGGTTATAACATTGTTAGACTTGATCGCACCACCAGGAAGGGTGGGGGAGTAGCAATTATATATAAAACAAACCTAAAGCTTACTCTTCTTGACCTTACCCTTACCCAAAACAACAATGCCGAAATAATCTGCTCCAAAATACAAATCAACACTACTAAAGCAATAAACGTCATTTGTGCATATCTCCCCCCAGGAAATAACATCCCCACCTTAGAACAAATTCTAGAACAACTCTCTAATAAACTCCCTCAAGAAACACTATTCCTTGGGGACTTTAACATTGATTGGAAATCATGTAACAATACTAACCCTACTTCCCATATAAACCTTTATGGTTTCAAACAACTCATTAATAGTCCCACCAGAATCAATAAAAAAAGCAAAAAAGAAACCACCTTAGACTGGATCCTTACTAACTCCCCCCTGCAAACCTACCAAACTGGCATCCTTCCAGATGACCTTAGCGATCACTCCCTCACCTACGTCATTAGAGCTAAAACTAACCTAAACTTACCTACCACTCACAGAACACTATACTCCAAAAAACAATTTAATCCCGAACAGTTTCAAACAGAACTTTCACAATACAACTGGACCCCTCTAAAACACCTCACACTCAACAAGGCTGTTGAACACTTCAATTCAGCATTCCTTGCAATCCTAAATCAACATGTCCCAAGTCGCACTATTAGAACAAAGACTAAAACAGCACCCTGGCTAACCTCTAATACTAAGCATAAAATTATACTCAGAAATAAATTTTGGAATAAATGGCGTTCCTCTAGAAACCCAACAGATCATCAAACCTTTAGAGAGCTCAGAAACAGTACCAAAAAAGCCATCCTCTCAGATAAAAAGAATTTTTACTTTGAACTTCAGCAATCCACCAATAAAGAACCAAAAAAGTTCTGGTCTACTATTAACAATCTACTTACCCCAGGCAAATTAGTTACACCCAACCCACAGGACTCAGACCCTGATGATCCCTCTTTAATAGCCAATAATTTCAATACTTTCTTTACTACTTCCATACAAAGTCTAGCTAACCACCTATCTCCTGACACTTCTCAACTGCTCTTAAGTAGCTTCAATGACTCTCTTCCTCCCCTTCAACTACAACCCATATCCACCTCATATATACAATCTCTTTTACAAAAACTTAAACCCACTACCCCCTCAGCAGATAAGCTTCCTGCTGAATTCCTGCAAGTAGCAGCTAAAGCTATTGCCTACCCTGTCTCTATCCTAATAAACAGATCCATAAAAGAAAGTACTTTCCCAGCAATCTGGAAGATATCATACATCATACCCTTACACAAAGGAGGTAAATCTACTGACCTTTCTAACTTTAGCCTATAGCACTATTATCTCCTCTAGCTAAAATCATGGAAAATGTATACACAAACAACTACTTAACCATCTCCTCCTTAACAACCTACTAGCTAACACTCAACATGGATTCAGACCTTCACATAGTACTACCATTGCACTACTTTCTTTTACCAACACTATCAACTGTAACCGTAACAACAACAAACTAACCTCTTCTCTTTTCCTAGACCTGTCAAAAGCCTTCGATATGGTAAACCATACACTTCTTCTACACATACTTAAATCCCTTGCCTTGGATTACTCTTCCTTAACCTGGTTTTCATCCTATCTTGAAAACTGACAACAAGCAGTACTCTGGAAAAATTCTCTATCTGCTCTACTACCTATCTCTTTAGGAGTACCTCAAGGATCTATACTAGGCCCACTTTTATTTTCTATCTTTATTAATGATCTCCAATCATCTATCCAAAACACTACCTGTATACAATATGCAGATGATTCTACCATAATTTGTACGGCTTCCTCTCAAATAGAACTCCAGTTTCTTACACAATCAACCTTTTCAACCATTGAACAGTGGTTCTCAAAAAGATGTCTTCTCCTCAACCCCAAGAAAACTAAACTATTACTTTTCTCACCTACCCACAAATCTACTCAACTAAACTTCACTATTACTGCAAGTGATAATTCCCACATTTCCCCCGACTCTACTACAAAACTGCTTGGTGTTACTATTGATAATAATCTTAACTATGATTATCACATCAATAACACAATAAAAGCAGTTAATAAAAAGATTGGTTCACTGTACAGAATCAAACCCTTCCTTACACCCGAAGCACGGACCACCTTAGCACAATCACATCTTATCTCTACCCTTCTGTATGCTTCCTCTATTTACACTAATCTCTCTAAAGGTAACCTTAGGAAACTGACT
Source organism: Protopterus annectens (assembly GCF_019279795.1). Classification (NCBI taxonomy): domain Eukaryota; kingdom Metazoa; phylum Chordata; order Ceratodontiformes; family Protopteridae; genus Protopterus; species Protopterus annectens. The sequence goes on along the minus strand of NC_056725.1, from coordinate 970,702,404 downwards.
ACATCTTACCACAATATAGCTCGATTTGCCACTGCATCTCAGTATAGAACTCACCACTGTCTAAACTTAAAACAATTACACTGGTTGGAACTTCCTAACAAGCTTATCTATCAACAACTCTTAATAGCACATAAAATTCTATATCAACCATCAAAAACACCAGCTCTTAGCAACCTCTTGACTCCCTATAATAACCTAAAACAACTACGCTCCTCCGAAAAGCTACAAGCTAACACTACTAGAATTACAAATTCTGCAGGGAACTGCCTTTTCTCCAACTCAGTTGGCAGAATATGGAATAACATTCCCTCACACATCTCCTCTCTAGACACTCTTCCTCTCTTTAAGAAACAACTTCTTTTACATCTGAACAATTTCTGGCTCTGCTCTTGTACCAATCCTGACTAACCTACTTTCATCTTTCTACTATCATATTTCTTTATTCAACACTGCAATCTTTCTCTCTGATCACAAATGACTAAATGATTCTATTGTTACTACTGTTCTCATATATGAAAAAAAAAAAAAAAAATTTTTTTTGTTACAATTAATGTTTTTATAAGTATGTATTACATTTTGAACTACGTAATACTCCCACCCTCCCATATTTTTTACTGAAAGTAGTCAATGCCTTACTTACTACGTAGTTGGTATTATTTGTTTTTTTCTTAGATTTGTATTACCTGACCTGGACTAATATCTTTGTATTTTTGCTCATTGCCTGTGTCATAAGTGTTTATTGTACATGTATTTCTATTACCTTGCTTTAATCTGTGGAGCTTTTCTCCCCGGACCTCCACTGAAAATCGACATTGATCCAGCTGGACTAGCCCGGTCAACAAATGTAAAATAAATAAAATAAATAAATATACTACAAGAAGCAGGCTCATACTCATTTACATATGACATGTAGAGAACTACAGGCAATTTGGAGGGTTTCCATTTCATCTGTGACATGTTGGGATGTGAGAAAAAAACTGATGCATCAGGCAAAAACCTACAAACACACAGGAAAACAAAACTGTCGTGCCACCCATGGGTGACTTCTATTGTATAAAGCTAATTAAAAACTGAACAAGGACGCAAACTCCACTGTAACTAATACAAAAGAGATAATAATAAAAGACCACTCAAAAAGTACCCATATTTAATGATCATCTCTAAGTGACTTGCAACTCCAATGTTTTCCCTTTTTAAACCCTTAGATAAGTTTATAAGAGGAAGGTGTACCAATCATGTGTGTCACTAACATTTGGAAATAAGGTTTAGAAGCTTGTTCCTCAAGGCTACAAAAAATTGCCAGTTGCATTGCCTAGAGTTAAGTCCTCAAACATCACAGCAAAAATTATTCATACCTCTGTGCTAGATTAAGATATATTGAACAAACAATACAAAGTACACCTCTGTATCTTCAGGGCACAAGCTTTCAGTCAAGGTTCTTCACTGTGCCCAAAATACAACCAGTAGAAGCTAGTAATGAGTCTGTCTCAGCTAAACCACTATCTATTGGCAAAGAAGTTTTGAATGCTAACTTTAAGAAACTTATTTTCATGTCACTGATAAAGCATAGATATTGGATAGTACCGCTGCACATGAAGCTATTTTATTGCATTTATCATTCTCAGCTCCCACAGGAAGTATCTCAAATTTTCAGTGGATTACCTTTTCCATTTTAGAGTCTTACCTTTCAGTTCCCGTCCAGCACCAAGAGTTTTCACCACGTGTCTGTCAAGTTTTTTTTTTTCCTTATCTATTTGGATGATTGTCTAATAACATCTTTCTATCCACAGTTCTGGGACTACCTTGCAACATTTCAACACTTGTTTCTTTAGAGGGGCATAACCTTGAACAAAGATGTACGCAGAGCTGGGTTGTAGTCAAATGGGGCCCTAGGCAGAATAATAGACCAGGGAGCCCTGGCCCCCACAGCCATTCCATTGTCCCATTACCATCAACACTGCTCAGACCTGTCAGTATGCATACTGTTTTCTTCTTAACTTTTACAATGATTACAGAGATTTGGATTTAATTTAAAACTTTTAGCTCAAATTTTACAGCACAAACACTGATGGCTATTTGCTAAACAAAACAAAACAGATGCACATTGAAAGCAGATTTAGCACAAGCAACAGTAAACTTCTCTTCCCTTGAAATTCACATTCATTGAAAAATGAACTTGGCCAGTGCTGAATTAAGTTTAACTTGTCCGTAGGGATTATTTTCAAACCATCACCCCCCTGGTTACATTTTAGAACCATGCACAACTGTATGGGTTCTTTGATTCCCATTCATGATAGTTTTAAATTATATTTCTTGTTTAATGCAGTGACATTTGTTAGCATGTGTTTTAAATTTATAGTTTTGAGCATTTTTTTCCAGTAATCAGTGAAACAAAATGTATGAACCAATAATGACAAAAGAAACAATTTCAGAACATTTCAGCCATAAAAAGCCACTCAAACGGATGTCATTATAATCCATCAATATCTGTATTCAACAATCACAGCCACTAAACTGACTGAGTACATATCACATCTGATTGTAATAAAACTGGCCAGAGTAAAGTATTCAAGTTTTCTTCACACACATTCACACTAGTCCTACAAAGATAGACTAATGACTGCTTAGCTTTATCAGCTCAGTAGAGCCAGACATTTTTATCTACAGGTATTCCCCAAACCCAGCAATTATAACTACATTATTGACTGCATTATTCTCAGGTGTCTGTGTCAAAAACTTAACAATAATAATGACCAAAATCACATATTTCAAATTTGCTGCACACACACACACACACACACACACACACACACACACACACACACACACACACACTTGCTATACTCCTGTAAAGCCAGATTAAAAAGTATTTATTTTATTTTACATTTGTTAACCGGGCTAGTCCAACTGGATACATGTCCATTTTCAGTGGAGGCCCGAGGAGAAAAGCTCTGAGCTTACAAAATATTTAATATTACAAGTAAATTAAAAACAACAGTACAAAAATGCATAACAAAACATTACTAAAAACAAAATTGGTACATAGTATAAAAATGACTTGACTATTTTCCCAAAAAAACATTAAGTAAGTAAATAGAGAAAAGATGGGGATATAAGGATACTAAGGACATCTACAGGATAAGACAGCATTTGGAAAATAGGATTGGTGGTTAGATGGGATAGGTAGAGCAGCAAAGAGTAGAAAGGTCAGTGAGTAAATATGATAGAAGTATCAACTTTAACAGAGAAATTTAGAGGGAGACATGGTAGAGCAGAGGACAAGCGAAAAAGCAGTTAGTCAGGGTTATTACAAGAGCATAACCAGTGGTTGGAGAGGAAATGTTTAAGGTTAGTTTTGAATAGTGGGAGAGATGTAAGAGCTGTTAGGTCAATTGGTAGGAGATTCCATATTTTACCAACAAAGTTAGAAAAAAGAGTCTCCTGCAGAGTTATTAGATAAAGAAGTTTGCATCAGCATTTTTTAAGTTGAGTAGCTTTTCAGGTTATAGTATGGTGTTATGAGGGTAGAGAGAGTGGGGTATTGTTAGGTTGATAAAGGACTTTATGGGCAATAATAAGTTGGTTAAATTGTAGGAGGTGAGGTAATTCAAGCCAGCCTAGTTGTTTTAGGTTTTGACAGTGATGAGTCCTATATGGTGAGTTAGTGGCGAATCTGGCAATGTTATTATAAGATCTAGCTAGTTTGTTATGATTATTTTGGAACAGGTTAGTATAGATGGGGGAGGCATATAATAGGGTAGAGATTAAGTGAGTTCTTGCTATTGTAGATCTGGCTAGAGGTGTTAGAAATTGTTTAATTCTATATAGGGATCCGAGTTTTTTGTTGGTAGATTTTATTATAGTGTTAATGTGAGTGTTAAATTTAAGTTGATTATCTATTGTGATTCCTAGGAGTTTGGTGGTAGTGTCGGGAGAAATTATGGTACCATTGTTGGATTCCAATGTAAAATGAAGAGGGGGAGATGAGTGTGAGGGTGTAATTTGTTTTTTTTAGGGTTGAGGAGAAGACAATGGTTAGAGAACCATTTTTCTATTGTGGTGAAGGATTTTTGTGTGAGAGAATGTAGGTCAGTTTGGGATTGTGCTGAGCAAATAATTGTGGAGTCGTCGGCGTATTGAATGCAGGTAGAGAAGGGAATAGAGAGATGAAGGTCATTGATAAAAATGGAGAATAAAAGTGGGCCTAAGATAGAGCCCTGTGGGACACCTAAGGAAGTAGGAAGGAGTTCAGAAAGATGATTCTGCCAGAGAACTGCTTGTTTACGATTATCCAGGTAGGATGTGAACCAGTTCAAGGCGGATTTATCAAGAGATAGGGACTTCAGAAGGTGGAGTAGAAGTTTATGGTTGACCATATCAAAGGCTTTAGAAAGATCTACAAAGAGTGCTGATGACAGGAAATTATTGTTTCGATTTTTGTTGATACAGTTGGTAAAAGAAAGTAGGGCTGTGGTAGTACTGTGGTAAGGATGAAAGCCATGTTGGCAGTACGCTAAGAGATTGTGGTGGAGTAGGTGGGTAATTAATTGTTTATGGATGCATTTCTCCATTATTTTAGCAAGAGGAGACAGAAGAGCTATGGGACGGTAGTTTGAGTATTCAGTAGAGTCACCACCTTTGTGAAGGGGAATAATATGTCAGATTTTCCAGATTGATGGAATAGTGCATTCCTTAATTGTTCTGTTAATCAATATAGAGATTGGGTAGGCAATGGCTGAGGCTCCTAGTTGTAGGTATTCCCCAGGTAATTTGTCAGCTGAGGGGGTAGAAGGTTTAAGTTTTTGAAGTAAGGAGGAGATGAAGGAGGTGGGTATTGTTTCTAGGTGGAAAGTAGGGGGGGTGGGGCTTGTAGCGGGCAAGTTGGCAGTGTCAGGATATTGTTGATTTGCTAAGTTTTGTACAGCTGTGGTAAAGAAGGTATTAAAGGCATTTGCTGTTTTTGTAGGGTCATCAGAGTTGCTGCCAAGTGGAGTTGGTGTGACTACTTTACCTGGGGATATTAGCCTGTTAATAGAGGTCCAGAACTTCTGTGGTTGTTGGAGGGAAGATTGTTGAAGTTGGATATAAAAGTTTTTCTTGTCCTGTATGATTGCTTTTTTAGTTATATTTCTTTGTTGTCTAAAATTTTGCTGATCAGTTATGTGTTTAGTGGTACGCCATTTGGTCCAGGATTTATTCCTGGAAAGGATTAGCTTTTAGTCTCACTTGTGAGCCACACTGCTGGTTTGTTTTTCACTCTTATGGTACGAATTGGGGCATGATGATCTAGGATTGCTAGGAAAGTATTACTGAAGTAGGATACTGCTTCATTTATTGGAAGGGACTTAAGGGGTTCCCATTTACAATGTTTAAGTTCGGTTAGGAACATTTTCTGATCAAAGTGTTTTTTACTGCGTATAGTTCTAACAGGGGGAGAAATGTTAACATTTGTTTTATGTCTTATTATATATATTAGAGAGTGATCACTAAGGTCATCTGGTAGGGTTCCTGTTGTATAGTTTTGCTCTGGACCATTTATTAATATCCAGTCCAGAATGCTTTCTTTGTTATTGGATTTGTATTCTAGTTGTGGAATTAATGACTTGTGAGAAACCATTCAAATTGATCAGAGAGGATGGATTGGTATTGTTACATAAATTCCAGTCGGTGTTAACGTCTCCTAGTAATATTGTTTCTTGTGGATAATTTAGAGAAAGCCAACTTAATAGGTGTTACATCGTGGTAATGAAGGAGACCACACGGTTTATTAAGTTGTAAGGCCTTTCTTTATTAAGAGCCTCCAGGTGCGCACCCATGCTTCTTCACACAACTTCTGCAAGTCATCTACTACACAGAACCAACAAGTACCAGAGAATATAGAACCAACAGTACATGCTGAATTCCCCACAGCGCCCCTACAGTACAACAACCACATTACCAGCCCGAATACTACATTCCTCCCCTTTTAAGCTAAGACATACTGTCTTACATAAGCAAAACTAGGGAACAAGTTCCACAATGCATTTAATCATTTACTTGTAAATAACAGGCTAGTTATTAACTGGTTACCATACCATCTACTATTTTTTTCTAGGCTGGTAATCTATACATGCACTTGTGTTAGCATTGATAGTCCTTCAAGTAACTAGGTTTAACCAGCACACGCTTAGAACGGCGCAGTGGTACCATCTTAGGTGACTCTGGTGTCACTTTTACCACTTCAGGTATCGGTGTGTCCTTCCCTGGAACGGTTGGATCTTCAGAAACCTCTCCTTCCACATTTCTGCGGTCTCCCTCGATTTGCAATCCTCCTGCCACTGCGAGCCCTGGTTCCGAACTTAACGATAGTTCCGAGGCCAGCAGTTCCATGGCATCCTTCTTCTGTTCGCTCCGTAGAATTTGGTCTACATGTCTCCTTACTACGAAATCTCCATTCAACCTCACTTGGTACGACAATGGTCCAGTACTCTTGACAATGAACCCTGGAATCCACTTAGGTCCATAACTGAAATTTTGCGTCATCACTGCATCTCCTTCCAGAAAACTTCTCTCTCTCCGTCGTCTATCATGACATTCTTTTTGCCTCCACTGGGTCCCCTCCACCTTAGCTCGGACATTTGGATACACTAGATCCAACGTAGATCTTAATCTCCGTCCTTGCAACATCTCGGCAGGTGACAAACCTGTGGTAGATTGTGGTGTAATACGGTAGTTGAATAACACCCTTGATACTTTTGCTGCTAAACTTCCTTCACCAGACTTCTTCATCATTGCTTTAAAAGTCTGAACAGCTCTTTCAGCACAACCATTCGTAGCTGCATGGTAAGGCGCTGAAGTAATGTGTACAATACCATTTTTTTTCAGAAAACTCTTGAACTCTTCACTCGTGAAACATGAAGCATTATCGGATACAATAGTCTCAGGCAGTCCTTGACTACTGAAACTCCTCCTCAAGCATTCAATAGTAACGAGAGAAGTGGGTGTCTTGACTTGATATGCATCCATCCATTTCGAATGAGCATCCATGATTATCAAAAACATGGCCCCCATGAATGGTCCTGCATAGTCTATATGAAGTCTCTGCCAAGGCCTACTCGGCCACTCCCATGGATGTAGTGGCGCCGCCACCGGCAAGTTGCGATGTTGTTGACATGTTTTACACTCATTCACAACGACTTCAATCTCGTGGTCCAATTTTGGCCACCAAAAATAACTTCGAGCTAAAGCTTTCATTCGGGTAATGCCCACATGACCTTGATGCAACTGCTGTAAAAGTGCCTGTCTTCCTGGGGACGGAATTATCACTCGTGCCCCCCACAATACGCATCCATCTTGTACACTCAGCTCTGTTTTTCTCATTTCATAAGGTCGAAAAACTGGATCCGTTTGTTGAACTGGCCAGCCTTGCTGGACCCACTGAAACACTCTAGCAAGCACCGGGTCTTTGTGTGTCCACACTCTCAGTTCTTTAGCAGACACCAATGTTATGTCTTCCATCATCAAAACTCGGTCCTCCGCTTCCTCTTCTTGGATATGCCCTGGCATCGGCAATCTACTTAGTGCATCTGCATTACTATGGTGTTTTCCAGGCTTATAAACAATCTCGTATTCATAAGCTCTCAACGTTACAGCCCATCTCTGAATGCGAGGAGAAACCATCTGCGGTACCGCTTTCATCTCGTTGAATAATGACAACAAAGGCTTATGATCAGTACAAATGGTAAACTTCCTCCCATAGAGGTATTTGTGAAATCGCTTGATTCCAAACATCACAGCTAAACCCTCTTTATCTATCTGAGAATAGTTTGACTCTGCTTGTGTCAAAGTTCGTGACATGAACCCAATGGGTCTCTCTTGTCCATCTGGCATCCGGTGTGCCAACACAGCCCCTAATCCATAGGGTGAGGCATCACATGACAAAATTAAGTCCTTGTGACTATCGTAGTGTACCAAAACCTCTGAAGATTGCATTAGTTCCTTTGACTGTTCAAACGCTCTGTCCTGTTCTTTTTTCCACGACCACTGAGCCTCCTTCCTTAACAACTTATGTAAAGGAGCTAACAGTGTTGACAGATTTGGCAGGAACCTGTTATAATAGTTGAGTAAGCCTAAATAGGCTTTCAGTTCTGTAACATTTGTGGGTGCTGGTGCCTGTTGAATGGCTTCCACTTTATTTGGCAGGGGGTGTAGGCCTGATGCATCCACCTTGTAGCCCAGGAATTCTGCTTCCGTTGCCACGAAAGCACATTTACTCCTCTTCACCCGTAGACCTGCCTCTCGCAGTCGTCTCAGCACCTCATTCAACGTCTCCAGATGCTCTCGAATGTTCCTTCCCGTCAACAGGATATCGTCTAAATACACAGCCACCTTTGGAATCCCTGCCACTAGTCCCTCCATTATTCTCTGAAAAATAGCTGGACTCGAGGAAACCCCAAAAGGTAAACGATTGACTTGGAACAAACCTTTGTGTGTGTTCAGGGTAACATACGTCTTTGACCCTTCTTCCAGCACTACTTGTTGATATGCCTGACTGAGGTCCAGTTTACTAAACCTTTCACCTCCCGACAACTTTTCAAACACATCCTCCACCTTTGGCAAGGGATACTGCTCTAGCTTCGAGACTTGGTTCACTGTTAACTTGTAGTCACCACATATACGTACAGTACCATCTGGCTTTAACACTGGAACAATTGGTGCGGCCCATTCTGCAAACTTTACTGGCTCAATTATACCTTGCTTTGTGAGTCTCTCTAACTCAAACTCAACTTTCTTCTTCATCGCATATGGTACAGGACGGGGTTTGTAAAATCTTGGCGTTACGTTTTCTTTCACGTGTATCTTTGCTGGTGGACCCCTCCAGGTCCCCAGTTCCTCTTTAAATACTTCTTCATTGTTCTCAAGCACCTCTTGCAAGGTCAGGCCCGGCTGTTCTACCTTATGGAGCTGTAGGCAGTCCATGTTTAGCTCCTTTAACCACACCCGGCCTAGCAGGTTTGGTCCCTTACCTGCTACCACCATGACTGGCAACTCTTTGACTTGGTTTTTATATTTTACCTTCATTTTCACCATTCCCAACGTGGGAACTATTTCACCCATGTAGGTTTTCAAAGTCACTGAACAGTCCTGCAGCTTACGAGCTTCTCTGGGCCATAACTTCCCATACTCAGCCTTTGACAGAACTGTGACACTACACCCCGTATCAACTTCAAACTGCACCATTTTACCATTTAAGTCCAACTGGGTTTTAATGGGATCAACTCTTTCCCACCTGGCCTCTTTCACATTAAACATTGTGAACACTTCTTCGGCTTCCCTGGTTGGTTTATCTGTAACTTCACGCATGTGGTGTGCATACTGCCGTTTATTTTTTTTGTCTCCCTTCCTTTCCATCATACTGCTTTTTTCCTCCCCCTTTTTCGGCTGCTCCCGAGAGGGTATTGAGCGGCACATTTTCTTTACATGGCCCTTTTTCCCGCAAGCATGACATTTTACAGTTAAAAAACGACAGTTCCGTGACAAATGTTCACCTCCACACCTGTAACAAGCATACTGACCAGACTTCCCTTGTGAATTATGCTCCACGACCACCTTATGCACTGGCAGTGGGGTCGCACTCCTGCTTCCAACCCCTTCCGTGGTTTTCTGTTGTAAATCACGAATGTCTTTAGTCGCTGTCTCTATGGCCTGTGCCAACTTCAAAGCCTTTTCAAACGACAAGTCAGGCTCCGCTAACAATCTGCGTTGTATGCGGTCATCTGCAATGCCACATACGAGCCTATCTCGTAGCATTTTGGTCAGTCTGTCCCCATAATCACAATGTTGTGCCAGTTCCCTCAACACTGCGACATACTCCATTACCGTTTCATTAGCCATTCTAGTCCTTGAATTTAACTTGAACCTCTGGACTATTGCACTCGGCTTCGGGTTATAATGTGACTGAAGTAAACTCGTCAACTCTGTGAACGATTTGTCCCCCGGTTTATCCGGACTCAGTAAGTTCCTCATCAGACTGTACGTCTTACTGCCCACCGAGCTTAGCAATATGGCTCGCTTCCGACCCGCTTCCATTATCTGGTTTGCCTCAAAAAAATGTTCCAACACTTCACAATACTCCTCCCAGGTCTGTGTCTGACAGTCGTATGCAACCAGTGACCCCAACATGGAACCAGACATCACTCCAGCAGGCCCCGTCTCTTCATCATCCGACATGAACTACAGCTCACCAGGTTACTCGCAGCGGACTCGGAGGCATCCCATCTTCTCGTCGCCAATATGTTACATCGTGGTAATGAAGGAGACCACACGGTTTATTAAGTTGTAAGGCCTTTCTTTATTAAGAGCCTCCAGGTGCGCACCCATGCTTCTTCACACAACTTCTGCAAGTCATCTACTACACAGAACCAACAAGTACCAGAGAATATAGAACCAACAGTACATGCTGAATTCCCCACAGCGCCCCTACAGTACAACAACCACATTACCAGCCCGAATACTACAATAGGTCTTCTAGTTTATCTTAAAAATGACCAGATAAGAACATAAGGTATTGAGATCTTCCCCCCAAATAGCAGTTATAGTCACTTTGTTGACAGTCTACACCCCTTATTGGTGGGAAGAAATAAATTACATGTACTTTATTGGTAGCTTTAGATGAACTACATGCAATTGTATAAAGATCACTAGCATCATATCATAACATCCGTTCAGGTGTAGCACAGTTTAAACAGAAGAATATTTACTACAGCTTAAGAAATATTAACCACCTGATAACATATGCTAAGTCAGCATGCACAATCCCTGCAGAAGTAAAAGTCATCTGGATAATTCCACATTAAATAGACATATTACTAATGCAGAGGTTGCTGCTGGAAATCAACTTTGCATTTCAGCGCTTCGCCTACAAATGCAGTACCTGCTGCCCATGAAGAATAAATTGCTTATGTTGCATTAAAAATGGTGTACTGATGATATTGCCATAACATTTCCTTAACTAGATCAGCTATGCAGAAGGAATGGCTAGCAAATAATGACAGCAATTGTATAGTTACTAGGCGTGCAGTCTAGGAAGCCATTATGGAGCCTGGCTCAAATTTCCAATTGCTCCAGTGCTGTCTGATTAAGTGACTTGCGCAATGTCACTTTGGTAAATTAAGGTGGAAAGACTGAAACCCAGCACCCTTGCACAGGAAGTAGCTCATTAAAAAGTTGAAGCCTTAGTCCTCTGCACTCACTATCAGAGTAACAGTTTTTAACTAAATGCAGAAATCCTTTACAATCCGATCTTGTAGAGAAGACTATACCTCAGTAATATTGAACAACAACCACATGATGGATGTTGAAGATCAGACAGTTCTGAATGTCACTTCAAAGAATGCTGACTATATAACCTGACAAATGTCAACCCATGAGGGCTGTAAACATGGTACTGCAAAACTCTATTATTACTAAAATGTAAAATGGTTAGATTATATTGCACAATCCAGATCTATTAATGAATTGGTTTATTCTTTAGTGCAATGAGTAAAGCAAAACAATTACAGACAATATAAATGCTACAGCAGAATTTTGTTAACAACCCACAATAATGTAAAAGTCATCCCCTCACTGCCAGCCACAGCAATATCCCATTAGTCGGATGCCTCTCCCCAGCTACCATAAACACTCTGTCAGTGTATATACTATTTTCTTCTTTACTTTTACAATTATCAGAGAGATTTTGGTTTTATTTAAAACTTTTATTTCAAACTTTCCAGAAAAAAAAAACGAGAGACATTTTTCTAAACAAGACAAAACACTCTCACATTGAAAACAGACTTGGCATGAGAAACGGTAAACTTGTCTTCCCTTGAAACTCACATTTAGTGAAAATGCATTTGAAAACCCACTAACCTAGAAGAGATGTGCTGGGATTCATACTTATATAACATATAGTGAAGTACTAATTGATGTCTATATGAAGGGTGTAGGAATACAAAAGACAAATGTATAATACAGCCACTCAAATACTTTAAACATCTGCGACAATCAAATAGACACAAGTGTCCCTTTTCAGGACCAACTCAGGTGTACTGTCTGGTGAAGTAACATAAAGAATCACACAGAAGACAAATAAAGGTGAGGAAATCAAACAGTGTACAATAGAAAGCAGCTTCTTAAAAGCACATAGCCTTAGTCATCTGTACTAAGTGCTAGACATACTATTGTAACCCAAAACAAGTGCATTTCACACCTGTATGACTGTAAAGAAGCACAATTAAAAATGTATTCATAGTAAAAATATTATCATTGAACTCGTAGACTTCATGCAGTCCCATTTATTCGCAGCTAAATAATAAACATACTCTCAATATTAAGGAAACCAAGGATCACATCCAAAACACATGGCTCGTGATGTTTTTACTGTTTGCAGCAATCAATTTCCTTCCTTTATAAAGTAACTACTCTGGTTCATAGGTATTAGTTACTAGGTTTGCAGTCCTGGGGAAATTCCAGTTGCCCCAAGCACTGTCTGGTTAAGTGTCTTGTTCAAGGAAAGGGCACAAATATGAGGCAAAATCAGAGATATTTTGCAAAACTGGAGACAAGTAAATGTAGAGGCTGGTGTGGAGGATTAAGACTCTTTCCTCCTGTAGATATAGTACACAGTTTGAGACTGATTAGTTCACTTAACTGAATGGCCTCCCACTAACTGGGGTATTTTACATACACACATGAACACACTTCTGTCAACAATTCAAAAAAGAAATACATTAATTCCTCTCCCATAAGTTTGCTATGGCTGCACAAAAAAACACTACCTGCTCTGCTCCTTCCTCATACATACTATGTACCTGCTCTATTCCCATTCTAGCTATGCAAAAACACTATATGTTCTGTTCCTTCTCCAGAAACACGCACACACACACACACACACACACACACACACACACACACACACACACACACACACACACACACACACACATGCACACACTATCTGTTCTGCCTGTAATTCCTAAAATAAATCCATTCGATCCTCTCCCAATGGTTCTGTTCTGGCAGCACAAAAAAACACTACCTGCTCTGCTCCTTCCTCACACAAACACTACCTGTTCTGTCACCAATTCCAAAAATAAATCCTTTCATTCTTCTCCAGTAGGTTCTGTTCTGGCTACACTAAAAAAAAAAGAAAAAGAAAGAAAAAATCCATCTTCAATTTTGTTCCTCTCCCATGGGTTCTCCTCTGGCTGCACAAAACAAAAAGAACATGAATGTCATCTTATAAAAGATTAAGTCTTGCACCATTTCTGAAAAGTCCCATCATTTGCTATGGGTGAGTTCGAAGGAGTAGTCTGCATGCATGCCAAATAGGGAGTAGCAGCAGTATTGCTTCATATCAGACAGTCAATGTACAAGTGCAGTAGTGTTTATTTTAAAATATTGAAGGAAACTTTTTTTAATTAATGCTGTATGACTGGTCTTCCCAGCCAGCACCAGGCCCTGGGCAGCTGCCTAGGTCGGCTAGTGCTGGATTCTGCTCTAGGTGTGACAGGTATATGTCATGCATGCCATGACAAACATTTTTCTTTTAAATAAAAAATATATTTATTTTTGTGCAATGAGGCATGCTTAAACTGAAACTGAAATTCATTGTAGTTTATTTTAGAATGTCTGTTTGGCTGTTTCTGACTTTTTTTGTTGTATGCTCTCCAAAAACATGCCCTGCTAGCTACATTTGCAGGAGAGTGACTACATTCTGAAAGCTGGTATACATTTCCAAAAAATCCTGGCTATGTGCTTTACTCCGAATATCAAGTTGTTTGCTGTAAGAGTCTCTGTCTTTGTTAAATATGTGCTATTAATGCAAATGTCTCAGAGGATGACTGCTTGTTTTCTTTTATTGAGCTGAAGGATACTTCATTTGAACACATTGGGTGGAATTCATGAACAACTTACACTATAATAATTTTGTATGATAGTAAGTGTCACACACTAAAGCTAAGTTTAATAAAACTAAGCAGTACAGAGTATATGTTAGTGTCCAAATATATGCCATACCAGTGCAAGTTGAGATAAGCATGGTCACAACAAAACAGTACAAACATACTTATGAAGTACCCAGTTCATTAACTGAAATGAGAACGTGCAGGAGTTATTTAGTTAGGAGCACTGATTTTAAAAATGGTAAAGAATATAAACCAATAGACAAAAATCTAAGCAAGCAAACTGTGATATATATTGTAGCATATCATGTCAGCCATTAAATCATATGGGACCATGGACAACTGTCATTAGGTGACAGAGATTCCTATAAGGTCATGCTGATGAAGTTACTTCAAGCTATGCAATACCTTTGTGAGCTTAACTAGCCACTGGAAAATGCAGTGTTACCCATTGGACAGACTGCAGTGGTGGTGCTGCGGTAGCGTTGTTGCTTCACAGTTAGACGTTGCCCGTTCAATTCTCAGTTAGAGCGTCTTTTGTGTAGCGACATGCGTGAATGATTGTTGAAGGTTGTGCGTTAGGCCCGGCAAGCCAGTACGTAAAAAATCTACTGCCAATCATTAGCGGACCGGAGTTCCGCTGTGGCGACCCCTAACCGGGAAAAGCCGAAAGACACAAACAAACCCATTGGACAGAACAGTGTACAGTATACATACGGTATGCTTGCACACAAAGAAAAGATGCCATCAGTGTTATGTCTCTTAGCTTGACATGACATAACATGCACATCTGTCTTCCTGTTTGAGCAGCACTGTAAGTTTGTGCCATGCACGTTATCACTGTCCCAGAAGCAGCACGTGTAACATGATGTACACATTTCTGCATTTGTTGTATAGCATGGTTGAGAGATTCTGGAGACACATTTACATTGTGTACACATATGTATTCAATGCAAAAATTGTTTCATGTCATGTTTAACCAGTCTGAACCCACATGCTGTTTTCAGAAAGAAGCCTAATAATGTCTTCCATCAGGTGAACAATAAATCCCTCCACAAAGAATACATACTGACAAAGGACCCACTAGTGGGATTCATGACAGACATACCTGTATGGAGCCCGGGTTCAGACGAAAGATGATTTACCACAACTCAGAAACTACGTTATTGATGTTCTCATTCCCAACTAACCAGATGTCCATCTTGATGGGCAGTGTGGAGGACGGGGGCCATGATTCATTATCAGTATTACATCTCCTGAAATAGAAACAGCTCCATTCTTAAACTATAAACAAAAGGTCTTGTTCTCAAAGAAGGGGCATATTCTTTTTAGCTGAAACATGACAATGATGTAACCAGATGAATATCAGCACTAGGAAGTTGGCTGCCTAGTTTTGAAAAGAAGAACTGGTCAACTTTCTCAGTAGCAGCCATCCTGAACTGGAAATATGCCTACATACAGGGGACTGCAGTCTGGTCCAGCTTTTAATAGCAAACTAGAATACAGTTGACCTTGTGTCCCCATTATTATTACCTACGCATAACTTTTCAGCATTGTCCTTGAAGCAGGTCCCCTAGCTCCCTTTCTGTATGTGACACAAGGCCACTGTTAGACCTCAGTGAGTAAAGGGCAGTATGTGGCCATCTCATTAGGTGGAGCTGGTCCTAGCATCATTAAAAAAATCAGTATTTTTCTTTCCCTACAAATCTCATACAAAATCTGTACAAATCTGCTACAGATGAGACAGCAACTACTGACTAGCTGGCTGCTTAGGCAATAGACTACTTCAGTAAAGGAATGGGGCATATAAAGAATTCACAAAAAAATATGTACGAGGCTGAAAAGATAAAAGGCTTGGGAGGAGCTCTTTCCAAAATGAAATTCAGCTGCTGACATTTTGCTACAAGCCAGAATGACTGGATCTGTGAATTTTGTTTCCATGTTTTTTTTTCTAATTTGAATGACAGAAGATGATGGACTAGGAGAAAGGTATTTTAATCTATTCTTGTATGTCATAGTAATAAAGGCATATGTACTCTTATGTAAGTAAGTATCATTTCAAAAGGATTTTATGCACAGGTTTATCATAACTTTGTACAGTTTTGATTGCTGCTAAGTAAAGAAAAGAAAAGAAACGGTGAGCTCTCCCTTAATTAATCATGGTCAAGATATAACTTGTCTTTGTTAAGAGTCTTCAGACCCTGCAAGAACATCCCCATCAACAGCATGTGATGAACTAAAACCTGTGTAGATTCAACAGTAATGGTGGTGGGAAAAGGGGAAAAAGAAGTTAACTTCTTCAAGATACAAAAGTTGTCTTCCTCAGTTTCATACTCAAAATCAATACAAAATCACTCTTAGCTAATGTATACCTTTTAATTGCATAAAGAATGGCACATCAAAATGCAGAAATGTTAACATTCAGTGAGAAAACATACTGCAGGGCCCCACTCAGTGGAAGCCCGGCCTGCAAAGAAGGTACAGTAGATTACTGACTATTGTTAATTTTCAGCACAGAGACCAAGCAGCCATTTCCAATACAGAAAGACAGGTGCTATAGAGCTCTATGCATAGTCAGCAATGGCAGGTGTGTGTTGCCCAAACAAGCTTTCTCTGGAATGCAACTACTCTAAATAGAAGGTGAGGAATGTAAAACATGTTGATGAGCAGGCAGGCATCATCATGCAACTGCAAAGTTATGCAACAACATGTCTACATGCAGGTCTTGTTTGTTCATCTAGAATTCTTGATTTTTTTTTTTGAAGCTGTTAAGGTCAAGCATATTTCCTTCATATTTCTTGGGTGTGTGAACCTAGAGGCAACAGACAGGGTAAACCATAAACTTTCAAAATGACACAATCTAAAAATAAATGTTGCATTTATATCATTAGAAACATGGCACGAGCTACAGGGCATGTTGCTGATTTACGGAGCTATGCCAAAAATTAAGTTACAGTAATAGGTATAAAGTTTATACAGATGTCAGTTATAGGAACCATAGAAGCAGATTTATATATAGCAGAACTGTAGGGTCCCACAAAGATGTCCTTAGCTTCTGAGCTCTTGACAGTGGTAGTCTTAATTATCTTATTTCCTGCAGTACACAATCTTTTATTTATATTTTGCAGGTGGTCTGCAGAAGCAGTGACAAACTGCAGCTATCCAACTTGGTAAATGGCTAGGAAGTACGGAATGCTTATTCCGAGAATGCATTTGTTAAACTATGGACTAGCTATATGTCTTTATTATAATCTAAACATTAAAATGACTGCAGTACCAGCATTTTATGATTTCCTAGAGTCAGTGATCTTTTCAAATGTAGACAGTCTCTAGAAGGTGAACAGAATTCTCTTTTTTAATAGAAGAGAGCTAAATTTGGACACTATTAAATATGTGATTTTGATATTTTGCTATTTTCCCCAATTGTAAAAAAGGTATATTATGCCAGGAGATGATACTGTCTTTAAATACTATAGGAAATGTGTCTTCAAGCTGTGAGATAAAGAAGCCTCATTTAAAGCAGTGTTCTGAATTCAAGCATTTCTTCTCTGCTCATACACTGTTGCTTACTTTTGTAAAATACAATTCATATGAGCGCTTTCGTCTGCATAAAACAAACTTCATCAGATAAAGTCCCACTATAACTGACATAATTTATAAAAAATGTTTAACCAATGAAATCTTCACATTAATAAAACAATTAATCAATAAAAATTCTAAAGATACTGAACATTCAAAATTTAAAGAAACAAGAACGTATTAGTGGTTGTTTGTATGTATACACACACTTCTAATAGATTAAAAAATAATACATAATGAAAAATTTTTGTTAAAAATATAAATAAACAAAAGAATAATCTACAACATTATTTCATGAATAAGTTGATGTAAAATGTGTGTTTACATCTGATGTGTTGAAAATATATTTATGCCATCTTCAAAGTATATTTGCCTTTCCTGTTAAGATGGCTTTGATGTTTATATACTCATTTAAACCTGGAAAAATATTGGATTTTAATCTTAACTGACATCTAACTTCCTTCTGCAGTAAAATATTTTTGTTATCTCCTCCTCTGATTTCCAAATTGACCGTGTCTATGATACCAAATTTAAAAGAAGGGACGGGTTGGCACATGGTGGTATGTTTGTATAAAGCACTGGTCTCTTTTTTGTTTTTTATGTCATTCTTATGTCTTTCTTTTAAATGACGTTCAGTTTTAATAACATGGGCAATAACAACAGGTTGCCAAATACACCACCATGGAAGAATAACAGTTACCCCTACAGAATTTAACCTCCGTATTCAACCCATTTTTTTAAAACAATACTATTGGAGGTGTTGATAGAGGAACATTGGGTACATCTCCCACAGGGTGGGTACCCCTAGAGTTCTTGTAAGAATAATCTCTTCCTTCCAAGGTTCTTTTAAAATTATTGCCCACCCGATGAATAAATGCTGGTTGGTTCCCTATAACTTCAATAATTTCAGGGTTAGTTTTTAAAATAGACCAATTATCTTGTAAGATTTTTTTAAAAATAGGAGAAAAGTTGCTGTGTTGAATAGAACAAGAACTTGAAAATTCATGGGGTCTATCTTCTGATGTTTCTATATTCTCAATGGGGTGCCCAAGTAAAGGTTTGAAACGGGTCCCCACCCATTATATACTCAAAATGTTTTCTACCAAAACCTCAGGATACCCTCTTTCTCCAAACATTTTACCCAGTTTAATGAATTCTGGTTGGAGATCTTCTATGTGGGATGTCATCCTAGCCACTCTGACAGCCTGCCCTTTTATAATGCTTTTCTGGAAAAAGGATGTTGGCTGTCAAAGTGGAGGTAGCTGTTACACCAAGTTGGTTTTCTATACACCGAGATTTAAAACCATTCAAGGTTTTGGATAGTGTAATGTCTAGATAATTGATACATTCTGCACTAACTTGGTGAGTAAAAGACAACCAGGAGGTGGTTTGGTTGATGTGTAAAATAAATTCTTCCAACTCAACTGGTGTCCCCTCCCAAATCACAAAAATGTCATCCAAAAATCTGTAATAAGCTGTGATTTTAGCAGAAAAAACACTCAAAAATGTGTAAGGTCTCCCATTCCAGGAGTACAAGGTTGGCATAAATGGCTGCCCCCACTGGTTTGTTTGTAAAGAACCGTTTATAAAGTTATTGTCTAAAACTATTTCCATTAGTTCCAACAATAAGGATTTTCTGTCTGGTGTTAATTCAGAATGTTTATGAATACTGGTTTCAAAAAATTCAAAGCCCTCTTTCCTAGGGATACAGGTAAATAAATCTTTCACATCGATGGTAATGAGGAGACTATCCTTGGACCATAACCCCTGGTGCATTTTGCCCAAAAAGTCCCAAGAGTCTTTTATAAGATGTTTATGTTTTTGCAATATTTTGAAATTCTGATCAATAAATATTGCCAAGGGATGGGTTTTAGATCCACGGGCAGAGACAATTGGTCTAAAAGGTGGTTCCATGATGTTTTTGTGTGTTTTTGGTATCCCAAAAAAACCAGGAATCAGTGGGTGGGTTTGTCGGAGAAAATGAACGTTGTTCCACCAAATACTCCTCTAAAAGGAAGTCAATTCTGTTGTAGGCAGTAGTAATTTCATTGAGGGACACCAAACAATAGGTTTTTTCTTGTGTCAAAATGGTACTTATGGCTTTTGTATAATCGTTTTGCTTAAAAATTACCAAACCTCCCCCTTTGTCTGGTTCCATAAAACGTAATTGTTTATTTTGTGTTAAATTCTTCAGAAGGGTGGCTTCTTCTGCTTTTAAATTGTAATTCTGCCAAAACCCTTTGGTATTTTTACTGTATGTTTCATATATTTCTTTTGTGACAATATTCTCAAAAGTATGGAGCAAAGGGTGAAGTGGAGGGTTATAAACACTCCTTCTAGTGGAGGTTTGGTTAGCACTGTCCCCTGTATATTGCTTAGCAACTCCTTTGTTATAAAGAATTTTAAGATTTAATTTTCTTAGGAACAATTTTAAATCAATTAAAATCTGTGACAAGTCTCCTTTAAAACTCTTTATAAACTTGAAGCCTTTGGAAAACAGGTGGAAATGAGTTTTTTCTAGTGTCAAATCAGAATAGTTGTATATTTTATATCCACAATATTCAGACACAATACCATTGTCGTGTGTAATTATGGCATCTGACCCTCCCTGTTCCCCCTGTGTCCCCTGTAATTCCAATCCTGGTTTTTTGAAAAGGAATTTGATTACATTTTGATTTTTGTGGGCTTCTGACCTTCTGGGTCCTAAAAGTTGGACTCTTGAAAAGAGTCCAATAGAGAACTGGGTCCCAGAGGAAATCCTGACACTTTTTGTATTCTGTTTATAGTTGGTTGGTGTAATCAAATTTCTCCTATTGTGTCCCTCCCTAGGTCTAGAAGGGGCAGTTACAAAAGTAAAGTTAGGTGATGGGTAACTTTTACCAGTTTCATACTGCCCCTTATCCCTAAAATATTTCTTTTGTTTTCTTTCAAAAACCTTTTCAACTTTCCCTTTAGTTCTCTCTAAAATTCTTTCAAAAAACTCATAATATTGTTCAAACAACAAATCATTGGTGATGGAATGATGTAATTTATTAATTTCTACCAATAAAGTTTTTAAATGTACTTCATTATATTTGATAAGTTTTAAAATTAGCGAAAATCCACATTCATCAAAAAAACTATGAAATTCTTTAATAATATTTTCTGTATATGTAATACCAAAAGGGTATTTATGAAAACGGAGTCCCTGAGGGACTATCTTATTATTTAAGGGGCAGTATGAAACTGGTAAAAGTTACCCATCACCTAACTTTACTTTTGTAACTGCCCCTTCTAGACCTTCTAGACCTAGGGAGGGACACAATAGGAGAAATTTGATTACACCAACCAACTATAAACAGAATACAAAAAGTGTCAGGATTTCCTCTGACGAACCGCATCACCACAGGGACCCACCGGTTGTGTACACCGGTTCTCTAGACGAACTGGACTTTTTTCAAGAGTCCAACGAAGTTTTTTTAGGACCCAGAAGGTCAGAACGCTTAGCCCACAAAAATCAAAATGTAATCAACACGAATTCCTTTTCAAAAAACCAGGATTGGAATTACAGGGGACACAGGGGGAACAGGGAGGGTCAGATGCCATAATTACACACGACAATGGTATTGTGTCTGAATATTGTGGATATAAAATATACAACTATTCTGATTTGACACTAGAAAAAACTCATTTC
Organism: Protopterus annectens; assembly: GCF_019279795.1. Lineage (NCBI taxonomy): Eukaryota > Metazoa > Chordata > Ceratodontiformes > Protopteridae > Protopterus > Protopterus annectens. The sequence continues at coordinate 970,681,230 of NC_056725.1, read as the reverse complement.
CACCTGTTTTCCAAAGGCTTCAAGTTTATAAAGAGTTTTAAAGGAGACTTGTCACAGATTTTAATTGATTTAAAATTGTTCCTAAGAAAATTAAATCTTAAAATTCTTTATAACAAAGGAGTTGCTAAGCAATATACAGGGGACAGTGCTAACCAAACCTCCACTAGAAGGAGTGTTTATAACCCTCCACTTCACCCTTTGCTCCATACTTTTGAGAATATTGTCACAAAAGAAATATATGAAACATACAGTAAAAATACCGAAGGGTTTTGGCAGAATTACAATTTAAAAGCAGAAGAAGCCACCCTTCTGAAGAATTTAACACAAAATAAACAACTACGTTTTATGGAACCAGACAAAGGGGGAGGTTTGGTAATTTTTAAGCAAAATGATTATACAAAAGCCATAAGTACCATTTTGACACAAGAAAAAACCTATTGTTTGGTATCCCTCAATGAAATTACTACTGCCTACAACAGAATTGACTTCCTTTTAGAGGAGTATTTGGTGGAACAACGAATTAACCAGACGACCTTTCATTTTCTCCGACAAACCCACCCACTGATTCCTGTTTTTTTTGGGATACCAAAAACACACAAAAACATCATGGAACCACCTTTTAGACCAATTGTCTCTGCCCGTGGATCTAAAACCCATCCCTTGGCAATATTTATTGATCAGAATTTCAAAAATATTGCAAAAAAACATAAACATCTTATAAAAGACTCTTGGGACTTTTTGGGCAAAATGCACCAGGGGTTATGGTCCAAGGATAGTCTCCTCATTACCATCGATGTGAAAGATTTATTTACCTGTATCCCTAGGAAAGAGGGCTTTGAATTTTTTGAAACCAGTATTCATAAACATTCTGAATTAACACCAGACAGAAAATCCTTATTGTTGGAACTAATGGAAATAGTTTTAGACAATAACTTTATAAACTTCGAAGGGGTTCTTTACAAACAAACCAGTGGAGTGGCAATGGGGGCAGCTTGCCATTTATGCCAACCTGGTACTCCTGGAATGGGAGACCTTACACATTTTTGAGAGTGTTTTTTCTGCTAAAATCACAGCTTATTACAGATTTTTGGATGACATTTTTGTGATTTGGGAGGGGACACCAGTTGAGTTGGAAGAATTTATTTTACACATCAACCAAACCACCTCCTGGTTGTCTTTTACTCACCAAGTTAGTGCAGAATGTATCAATTATCTAGACATTACATTATCCAAAACCTTGAATGGTTTTAAATCCCGGGTGTATAGAAAACCAACTTGGTGTAACAGCTACTTCCACTTTGACAGCCAACATCCTTTTTTCCAGAAAAAAAGCATTATAAAAGGGCAGGCTGTCAGAGTGGCTAGGATGACATCCCACATAGAAGATCTCCAACCAGAATTCATTAAACTGGGTAAAATGTTTGGAGAAAGAGGGTATCCTGAGGTTTTGGTAGAAAACATTTTGACGGAAGTATATAATGGGTGGGGGACCCGTTTCAAACCTTTACTTGGGCACCCCATTGAGAATATAGAAACATCAGAAGATAGACCCCATGAATTTTCAAGTTCTTGTTCTATTCAACACAACAACTTTTCTCCTATTTTTAAAAAATCTTACAAGATAATTGGTCTATTTTAAAAACTAACCCTGAAATTATTGAAGTTATAGGGAACCAACCAGCATTTATTCATCGGGTGGGCAATAATTTTAAAAGAACCTTGGAAGGAAGAGATTATTCTTACAAGAACTCTAGGGGTACCCACCCCTGTGGTAGATGTACCCAATGTTCCTCTATCAACACCTCCAATAGTATTGTTTTAAAAAATGGGTTGAATACGGAGGTTAAATTCTGTAGGGGTAACTGTTATTCTTCCATGGTGGTGTATTTGGCAACCTGTTGTTATTGCCCATGTGCAAAACTGAACGTCATTTAAAAGAAAGGATTTACGAACATAAGAATGACATAAAAAACAAAAAAGAGACCAGTGCTTTATACAAACACACCACCATGTGCCAACCCGTCCCTTCTTTTAAATTTGGTATCATAGACACGGTCAATTTGGAAATCAGAAGAGGAGATAACAAAAATATTTTACTGCAGAAGGAAGTTAGATGTCAGTTAAGATTAAAATCCAATATTTTTCCAGGTTTAAATGAGTATATAAACATCAAAGCCATCTTAACAGGAAAGGCAAATATACTTTGAAGATGGCATAAATATATTTTCAACACATCAGATGTAAACACACATTTTACATCAACTTATTCATGAAATAATGTTGTAGATTATTCTTTTGTTTATTTATATTTTTAACAAAAATTTTTCATTATGTATTATTTTTTAATCTATTAGAAGTGTGTGTATACATACAAACAACCACTAATACGTTCTTGTTTCTTTAAATTTTGAATGTTCAGTATCTTTAGAATTTTTATTGATTAATTGTTTTATTAATGTGAAGATTTCATTGGTTAAACATTTTTTATAAATTATGTCAGTTATAGTGGGACTTTATCTGATGAAGTTTGTTTTATGCAGACCATATGAATTGTATTTTACATTAAAGGATTGGACTTCTCAGCAGGTGAACTGTGTTTTGTTACCAGTTTATTCTACTTACTTTGTGGCAACTGTTGCTTACTTTATTTATTTATTTTTATTTTACATTTGTTGACAGGGATAGTCTGACTGGATACCTGTCCATTTTCAGCGGAAGCCCAGGGAGAAAAGCTCCATACATACATACAGAAAAACTGTTACACTGAACAAGTTAAAGGACTATTACAGATACAATACACAGGATAAAAGTTATTCATTTTATCATATATAAATCTGATTTGTTATAGAGTAACAATTAGGAAGCAATGTAGGGGTGGCCAAAAGACCTCTTTAGCACATGTTTATAGTTAGTCAGGATAAGAGCAAAGACATAGCCATTGGCTTTTAAAGTACTGTTTTAGATTTTTTTTTAATTGGGTTAGAACGGGTTCTGAAGTAAGCACAGCAGGAAGTGAGTTCCATATTTTGCCAACAGAGTTGGCATATAGAGAGTCTCCAGATGAGTTGTTGCTTTTGAGGGTTTGGACTAGTAATTTGTTGGATGAGCGAAGTGTCTTGAGGTTGCTGTAAGGAGTGATAATTTTTATAAGTACGGGTGTGTTTTCAGGTTGGTACTATTAGCTGATTGTACTGAAGTTGGATAGGCAATTCTAGCCACCCTAGATTCTTTAGGTTCAGACAGTGATGTGTTCTGTATGCTGCTCCAGTGGCAAACCTAGCAATATACTTAAAGTAGCTAGAGAGTTTATTAAGATCAGATTTACTCAAGTTTGTGAAGAGAGGGGATGCATAAAGGAGGGTGGAAAGAAGATGTGTACGGGCAATTACCGTTCTAGCTAGTGGAGTGAGGAAAGGTTTGATCTTGTATAGTGAGCCAAGTTTTTTGACTTTTTTAATAGTTTGATTAATATGCATATCAAACTTGAGGTTATTAGCAACTGTTACACCTAAGAGTTTGGTACAGGGATCTGGAACAATGACTGTGCCATTGTTAGATTTTATAGTAAAGGTTGGAGCGGAGGCTTTATGAGTGGGGGAGAAAAGCAGTAGTTTTGTTTTGTTAGGATTTAATAGGAGACTGATTACAGAGCCAGTTTTCAACAGTATTAAAAACATTTTGGTGGTCTGCACACTTAAAGGGGAGGTGGCAGAGCAAATCAAAGTGGAGTCATCCGCATATTGAATGCAGGTTGCTGTTGGGATGACTGTGTACAGGTCATTAATAAAGAAAAAAAATAATAGGGGTCCTAATATAGAGCCCTGAGGGACCCCAAGGGTGATAGGTAGAAGAGAAGATAGTTTGTTCTGCCATAGTAAAGCCTGTTGTCTACCACTCAGATAAGATTTGAACCACTGGATAGCCTGGACATCTAGGGGAATAGTATTAAGTGTGTGTATGAGTAGTTGGTGGTTGACCATGTCGAAGGCTTTGGAGAGATCAAGAAAGAGGCAGAAGAAAGCTTATTGTTGTTTCGGTTTTAATTAATAACATTGGAGAAAGAGAGGAGGGCCATGGTTGTACTGTGAAACCTTGCTGCGAGTTAGCCAGGAGATTGTGCTGAATGAGATGGCTCAGGAGTTGTTTATGGAGGCACTTCTCCATAATTTTAGCCAGGGGTGACAAAATAGCTATAGGTCTATAATTTGACAGTTCAGTGGAACTGTCCCCTTTGTGGAGTGGAGTGGAATAACATGGAATGCCTTCCAGAAGGAGGGGACAGTGGCTTCTGATATAGTTCTATTGATCAGGATAGAGACTGGGTATTCTATGGCATCCACAGCTTTTTGTAGATACCCAGCTGGGAGGAGATCCGCTGCAAGGGTGGTAGGTTTTAGTTTCTTGATTAGGGCATTGATAAGTGATGTGGAAACTGGTTGAAAGTTAAAGGGGAGTTGAGAACTAGGTGCGGCATTAGGACTTGGACAACTGGAAAATAGTTGGTTAGCTAGTGACTGGATAGTTTCTTTGAAAACACTATTAAAATAATTGGCAATGTCTTCTGAAGGTTTTTGGATGGTAGCTGAGGCGGTAGGAGTTGTGCATTGCCCTGGGTGAATACGTTTATTTATGTCTGCCCAAAACTTTTGCAGATTGTTTTGATGCTTCTGTTATAAATGGCAGTAAAAGTTTTTTTTTTTATCTAGGGTGGTAGATTTTTTAGATCTGTTCCTTAGTTGTCTAAATCGAAGTTGATCTAAGGGGGATTTTGTGGTACACCAGGTGCTCCAAAGTTTGTTTCTAAGTAAGATCATTTGTCTGGTTTCTTTTGAAAGCCATGGAGCAACTTTGGCTTTAGTTCTTATAGAACGTGCAGGTGCATGGTTATCAAGGATGGATAGGAATTTGGTGTTGGAATATAATACAGCCTCTTCAAGTGGGAGATGTTTTAGGACTGCCCAATTACATGCTTTGAGTTCATTTTGGAGTTAAAGTTTTTGTTGTTTCTAATTGTTTTGTATGTAGGTTGGTGGGGGATGTCAGTGTTATGCCTGATTATGTAGGTAAGAAAATGGTCACTTATGTCTTCAGGTCGGGTACCGGCCATATACATGTGGGGATGGCTATTAATGAGTATCCAGTCTAGGATAATATATTTGTTGTTAGGTTTACTTATCCTAGTATTGGAGGATATGATCTGAGTAAATCCTTATTTTACATGGATAGTTGGAGATTCTGAGGAACAAATATTCCAGTCGATGTTGAAGTCTCCTAGAACAATGGTTTCTTGAGGGTAGGTACTAGACAGCCAAGAGAGCATATCGTCTAGGGTGTTTGCGTTATTACCTGGGGGAATGTAGACACAGGCTATGTTAATACTTTTGTTTCTATTAATTTGAAGCTTGGTAATGAGAATTTCATCATTATCAACATGGGGTGGTTGTGTGGAATCCGTGGTCACATCTAGAGTAGTTTTGTGTATTACAGCTACCCCTTCTCCCTTCCTAGTGGTACGGTCTAATCTTACCATGTTATTACCTGGGGGTAAAACCTCGTTATCTGGTGTTGATGGTTTTAGCCAGGTTTCAGTAAGACAAAGTATATCTGGGGAATGTGTATCTAAGAGTGCATGCAGGTGGTGGACCTTATTATTTAAGCTTCTAATATTTAGGTTCTAATATTTAAGTGAGTTCAAAGGTCTATTTAAAGTTTGTAAGTTAGTGGGAATAGTAGAATTGGGGCTAGGATCGACTAGTGAGGTTGGGCCAGGGTTTGAATGAATGTCCCCATCCCTTGTGAGGTTGCCATGTAGTCTAATTGTGAGCTTCAGGAATTTAAATATTAGTCTTAGGTAATTCTTGGTTTTGGGGGTTGATATATCTGGAGCTAATGGGTTGGTGATATTTTATATCCAAGGAGTTAGTCGTAAGGGGGATTATTAAGTGGTCTCATTTAATTTGTATTATCGGAGTGGTGGTTTGGCTTCTTGGGTAGTGGTAGCCTAGGTAGGACAGATTTTCCTAGGTGGTGAGAAGATATGGAATTATCATCAAGGGTAGTAGGCAGTATAATAGCATTAATTTGAAAGGTTTCACTGCCAGTAACAGAGGCATTGTCTAGATATTAGCTTTGATTTTTGCCCAACTTGAGTAGAGATATAATTAGGATAGGTAGGTAGGGAGGGTCCTGATAATGCCTGGAGAGTTGTTGATTGATTCTAAAAAGAGAAGGAGTGGTTTTAGAGCTATAAATTTAGGAGTAGAAGGAGTGGGTGAGATTTGGGGGCAGGGTGGGGTATGGAGTGAGCCCGAGCACAGCGAGGGCAAGTGGAGCAGAGCTTAACCTGCCCACGAGACCTGTAGGATCTGTATAAGCATGTAAGTACAATGAGGCTTTTTTATTTATTTATTTTTTAAATACTTTCTTACCCTTGTTTTTGCCTTCAGTATAAAATTTTTATGTAGCATACTGTTAGTAATCACTTTTTGCAGCCTTTTCGCACATTAAGCTTTCTTCTGCCAATTTTCTGTTATTTTTGTAGTTTTAGGGCTGCTTAGAAACTTAGATATGTTCACTAGGAAATCCTTAGAGATAGATATAGGATTAACCCAGTTTAGTATTTTAGGGTTGATTGTGGGGCTCTGAGGGATTACTGGTAGTGCTGTAGACCCGAACAATATAGTACATACAGACAGGATAAGGTAATATTAACCTTACTTTTAAGTAACTTTTCAAATAGTGCCTTCACAGATGGTTGAAATGTTTGTAAAGGGAAGTATAGCCTGCTTTACCTGGTACATAGTATGCCTCAATGTTTAGATAATGGCAGAATGCGGCTGAACATAGGTGGATTGCTCTTTTAATTGCAGCAATTTCACTGGATTTGAGTGACTCCTGCAACCTCAAACCTATTTTAAAATTTAAATCTTAAACCAAGTCTTTGTTATTAGTTATTCTATATTTTTTTAATTATTTTATTTTGTTAACAGGGCTAGAGCACTGATCACAAATAACCAGTTCCAGTCTCAGTCCGGGGAAGAGTACAGCAATAAAATTAAAGTAACAAATACAGAAAGAGTGTCAATGTAATACAACCTGTATAGCAAGATTAGATTAATGTAACACTCAGTATGAAAAATACTTTACATTATGCAGTTGATTGAAGTTGAAAGCAACTTATGCAGAATGTAGAAGTTATATACGCTATATACAAGACAGCCAAAAGTTAAGGTAAGTATAATGTACCTGATTCCATTCTTGGCTGAAGTGCCTTCGTGCGGGGTCTGCATGTCCTCCCTATGTTTGACTGGGTTTTCTCTGTGTGCCTTTGGTTTCCTCCCACATTCCAAAGACATGCAGTAGGTGGATTGGACACTCTAAAGTGGCCCTAGATGTGAGTGTGTGTGTGTGTGTGTGTGTGTGTGTGTGTGTGTGTGTGTGTGTGTGTGTGTGTGTGTGTGTGTGTGAGAGTATGTGGTGCGGATGAACTACAGTGGCAGGGCTAACCTGCCGGCAGTGTAAACCTTGGCTCTAGATGATTGCCACTGTTGAAGTGATACTCCATCCCCATGTACAAAAATGGGAAAAGCGAATATGGATGAATGGGTGGAATATACAGTTAGAGGGACAGTGAGAAACAGTAAGAAAGTGACCAGGAGCATAACATTGGCATTTAGCAAGTTCCAGTAGCAGAATTTTAGTTGTGCCTGAAACACTGGGTGTGATATTTATTTGATACAGGAAGGAATAGACTCCTAAAGTTTCTGAGATAAAAGAAGCAGTGATCTATGCATTGTAGCCTAGTTTTGTGGGGTAGTAGGTGCAAAGAGGGAGTATGTTTGGTTGTATATAATTTTGAAAAGGGGATCCTAATAGAAAGTCATTATTTTGCTTAACTGTAAACCATTTTGCTTTCTAGGCATTGCAGTGGTGTTCATGCTTAGGGGAGAGAGTGATGAGCCTACAGACTTTATTAGTGATTGATTGTTTGAAGCACTTGTCTGAAACAGATACCACCAAGGAGAGGGTGTACTCTAGTTGAGGGGGGGAGATGCCTTTACCAATGGCTGATCTAGGTGCTTTGGAGGGGACAGATAATTTAGACCAGAAGAGGAGTGAGTTAACCTTTTTCCCAGTTTTAGTTTAAGAGAGATGGCAGTGGGGTTTTAAACAGATTATTTAATGGAATCTTGGAAAGTGAGAGGATGCCTGAGCAGTGGAGAAGAAGTGTATTGGTACCATTTTTTAAGAATAAAGGTGATATGGAAAGCTGTAGTAACTACAGAGGTATAAAACTGATCAGCCACAGTGTGAAGTTATGGGAAAGAGTAGCGGACGCTAAGTTAAGAAGTGATGTGATGATTAGTGATCAGCAGTACAGTATCATGCCAGGAAAGAGCATCACAGATGAAATGTTTGCTCTAAGGGCATTGCTGGAGCAGTATAGAGAAGGTCAGAAGGAGCTGCATTGTGTCTTTGTGGATTTAGAGAAAGCATATGACATGGTGCCTAGAGAGGAGTTGTGGTATTGTATGAGGAAGTCGGGAGTGTCAGAGAAGTATGTAAGAGTGGTAAAGGATATGTACAAGGGCAGTGTGACAGTGGTGAGGTCTGCAGAAGGAATGATGGATGCATTCACGGTGAAGGTGGGTTTACATCAAGGATCACCTCTGAGCCCTTTCTTATTTGCAATGGTCATGAGCAGGCTGACAGGTGAGATCAGACAGGAGTCCCCATGGGCTATGATGCTTGCAGATGACACTGTGATCAGTAGTGAGAGTAGGGACCAGGTAGAGGAGACCCTGGAGAGGTGGAGATATGCTATCGAGAGGAGACAAATGAATGTCAGCAGGACTAAGACAGAATATATGTGTGTGAATGAGAGGGAGGGTAGAGGAATGGTGAGGATACAGAGAGTAGAATTGGTGGAGGTGGATGAGTTTAAATACTTGGGATTAATGGTTCAGAGTAATAGTGGGTGTGGAAGAAAGGTGAAGAAGAGAGTGCAGGCAGGGTGGAGTGGGTGGGGAAGAGTGCCAGGAGTGATTTGTGACAGATGAGTACCAGTAAGAGTGAAAGGGAAGGTCTACAAGAGAGTAATAAGACCAGCTATGTTATACAGGTTGGAAATGGTGGCACTGACAAAAAGACAGGAGTCAGAGCTGGAGGTGGCAGAGTTAAGATTTGCATTGGGTGTAATGAGGATGGACAAGATTAGAAATTAGTATATTAGAGGGTCAACTCAGATTAGACAGTTTGGAGACAAAGCCAGAGAGATGAGACTGCATTGGTGCATTGGTTTGGACATGTGCTGAGGAGGATGCTGGATATATTAGGAGAAGGATGCTAAGGATGGAGCTGCCAGTTAAGAGGAAAAGAGGAAGGTCTAAGATAAGGTTTATGAATGTGGTGAGTGAGGACATGCAGGTGGTTGGTGTGACACAGCAATATGCAGAGGACAGGAAGAAATGGAAATAGATGATCTGCTGTGGTGACCCGTAGTGGGAGCAGCCCAAAGGAAAAAAAGTCACGACTGAGTGAGAAGCTGAGGGACTGGTCTAGCCATAGGCTGAAGAATTTGAATGTGCTGGTGTTTTTTTAGGCAGTGCATTATGATTAGATATTTGCAGCTGAGAATTAGTTTTGTAAGAGCTTCTCTTTGGTACCAGAAAGCATGTTTTTTGTTTTAAATGTGTTATGTTGTAGGTTTTTGTTTTTAATCCATTATAAAAGGGTGAGAAAATCATCCTGAAGTTCTTTTTGGAGTGATGTGAGGACTAATTTGACCAGAACAGAGCCATGTCATCTACATAAAGTAAGAGAAGAAGGTGTGGGAGGTCAAGAGGAAGTCTATTGACAAGGCTGGAGAATAGAAGAGGCAGAGAATGTATAATGCCTTGTGGGACATATTTATTAAGATTAACTGAGGGAGAGAGTGAGGTCTGGACTTTGACAGTAAAGTGTTAGTTGTACATATAGTTCTGGAATGATATCTTGCTAATTCCTATTTCAAGTAGGTGGTTTAATAGAATTTTGTGATACACAAAATCAAATGGTATGGAGAGGTCAATAAAATGGCGCATGTGTGTTTTCTTTGTTCATGCCTAGAAGGATTTCATCTATGAGAGTCCAAAGTGCCATTATTGTGCTACTCCCTGACGAAAAATCCATGTTGTTTGAGTGAAAAGAGATTGTATTTGCCAATGTATTCTCTTAGTTGTGTGTAGAATTTTTCCCAGGGTGGAATAGTAGACAATGGGCAGTGATGTGATGATGTGGAGTGGTTGGCTTGTTTTGGAAATGGCTTTACTATGGAAATTTCCAGACTGAGAACATAGTGTTTTGGTAAAGCATAGCTTGTATACAAGCTTAAGAGGTGTTCATATAAAATCTCTGCAGTAGTATATGAACCAAACCAAAGGTGTATGCTGTCTGATCCTATGAAACTGTCCAGATGTATTTGTTAAAACAGTGATTCAATGCTGCTACTTTTGATGTGTATAATGTAGAATAATGTAATGTAGAGAGGAGGTCTGGGAGAACAGGTTTGGAATATGGTACTGTTAAATACTTATGGAAGAGTGATAATTCATTGATAAGGTCAAAAAGTGAAAACTTAGGTGTGGTATTTTGATGGGTTGATGAGTTTGATCTACCTTTCAGCTGATTGACTTCTTTATAGAACTTTTAGGAGTATTGATAGACAATGTTGTTTTGATTTCATGAGCTGACCTTTATGTCATATTATGGCTTATTTTCCTAGGTTTCTGAGCTGGTACACTTTAGTCTGGTGTCTTGGGTAGGGTTAATTTAACACTTGTGCCAAGCTTCATGGTTTGTATAATCTAGAAAATGGAGCCAAGCAAGTATTTCACAGTTTTTTAATAGTGCAGATGAATAATTCTGCAATTTTCATCAGTGGAATATAAAACTGATGACAAGTTTTAGGTGCAAAGTTTATCCATATTGGGTTGTATTATGGATCTGAAAGTGATTAATTTTGGAGGAGTTTTTTTGGTGGAAGTGTAGCAGAAAGCTTACTGGGTAGTGGTTGAAGGACTATATGGTGGGGTCTACTTTGATGTAATGAAAACCCATAATCACAAATGTTATTTTCACGAGATAAAAATAATGAAACTAAAAATCCCAAACCACATACTTTTTCCCAGGGCAAGTAAACACTTGCCAAGTGTGGGGAAATATGCCCTTTTCCCCACTATAGTGAGATCCTGGAGATGGTATATATAGTTGGGGGGCGCAGTGCCCCACATCGGGGGGTGTAGCCTCCCCACCTTGGTGGGTTTCAGATGGTACAGTGTGTTTTGTATAGTTTTGAGCAAGTGTTTACTTGCCCTGGGAAAAGTACGTGTTTTGGGATTTTTTAGTTTTGTTATTTTCGTCTCATGAAAATACCATGGGTTTTTGTTATATCAAAGTTGAGCCACATGATGATACTGGCGATTAGTGAAGGGTTGTTGTCAGTGATTACTAGATCAAGTAATGAGTGGTTGTTGGTACTGAGGTTTAGCTTTGTAGATTGTTGTACAAGTTGTTTAAGGTTGAAATCAGTTAGGTCAGTGATATTACAAATGATGCTAACCATGTTTAAGTTCAAGTCACCGAGTTGTATGAGGGTGTTTGTGTTTGTTGTGACTGAGAAAATGTCAGGTAGCACTTTTTGTCATTTATCTACAGCAGCTGATGGGGGGAGATAGGCTACTGCTATGTGTGGGGATTACATAATATTGGTATGTACATTGGTTAGAAGCCAGTTTAGATATGTGACTGTTATTGAGCAGGCCTGGATTATCAGCTGTAGTTTTAGGTGAGATTTATAGAGGAAGATGGAGCCTCCTCCATTCTTTGTTCCTAGCCTTGCATCAAGGTAGTAGTTGTAGTTTGCAAAGAGGTGGTGCAGAGTGGGCTTATAATTTCTGATCTGGGAATCTATTATTGCTAAAAGATCAGAGCTGTGAAATAAAGGCATTTATTTGCTCAGTTTTGTTGAATATACTTTGTTACATATTTAGCCATGTGATTGTCCTCTATAAATAGTTGTTTCTGTGCTGTGGCAGCTTTAAATACCTGATAAAGCATGAACACTTTTCTGCCTTAATAAACTTCCTTCTACATAGTTCCTGAATCCTCTCTGTTTTGGATAAAGTAGGTGTCAAAGAATAAATGAGTGGATGAATGAAGAAATAAAAGAATGATGTATTTTTTTTGCCAAATGTCATGATCCAGTTTTTACAGACAAAAGTGTTAGCATGTTTGCTTGTAATGAACACTTGGATATCCTTGTTAGACATTTTTATTTTCTAGTTAGTGTTAACAAAAGAGGACACTGGTGACATAATGAGGTCAAAATTACTTGCATTGATTATATAGGCTGGCCTGTTGGTAAGGAACCACTCAAGCAGAAAGCATTTGGCAATGATAATGTTGGTTGTAGAAACAAGTATATCAGGAAACAGCTTTCTAGGGAATTATGAAAAATAAAATTAAAGAAATTACTGATATTAAAATGCCAGGGCAGCCACGGTGGTGCAGCAGTTAATGTTGCCACCTCACAGCAAGAGGTTCTCTGCTTCGATCCTCGGCTGGGGTGCCTTCTGTGCGGAGTCTGCATGTCCTCCCTGTGGTCGCGTGGGTTTCCTCCGTGTGGTCCGGTTTCCTCCCACATCCCAAAGACATGCTGTAGGTGGATAGGACACTCTAAATTGGCTCTAGGTGTGTGTGTGCCTTCTGTGGAAGGTTGGGCGCCGGGCTGGCAACTCGACACCATAAAACTCCACTGCCAGTCATGAGCGGACAGGTGATCCACTGTGGCGACCCCTAACTGGGAAAAGCCGAAAGAAGAAGAAGACTGAGATTAAAATGTCAAAGAATAATGTTTTGCTAGTGGGGACGAAAATTAATAATTCAGGAGTTATACTGTAGTTCAGTAAGGACATATAGAATTGCTATCAAGTATTTGACTTAATTTCTCAAACTCACTCTTAATCACAATTCATCAGGATATATACCCAGGTTCTGGTAAAGTCAGATATCAGACTGTCGTTAAAATGCCACCTAACAATTAGGCAGACACCATATACATGTTATTTATTTATTTCTTTTATTTTATTTTATTTCACATTTGTTAACTGGCTTAGTCCAACTGAGTTTGCAAACAAACCCATTTTCAGTGGAGACCCGAGGGGAAAAGCCCCAGCAAACATAAGTAAAAATAAAGTGACAATATACAAATATTAAATAACAATCACAATACAAACTAATTGTAAAAAAGAAAAGGTTATTAACTATTTGCATTGCATTGATAGTAAGCAACCCATTTTCAGTGGAGACCCAAGGGAAAAAGCCCCAGCAAACAGAAGCAAAGATAAACATACAGGACAAAAAATATTAAAAACAACATAGGAAATACAAAATTAATTATAAAGAGAAAAACAAAAGAAAAAAATTATGAACATTAAGGGTTGCACTGAAAGCATTGGTCTAAACTTTACTACATATGAGAGCAAAAACAAAAAGATAATTGTTCAAAAGAAGGACAATGTATAGACATTGATAGGAAGTGGGGGAAAAAGATAGTGTGGAGAAAGGGAGGGGGCTATAGTAGGGCTATAGTAGTTCAGCTGAGGGTTTAGGAGGCTAGTTTAAGCAGAAGTTACTAACAGAGAAAGAAAGTTAGGAGATGCAACAGGTTATACAGTGGGAGAGACTGTGGGAGTGGGAGAATTCATTATGAGCTTCCTTGTAAATGTGAAACTGTGAGGCCTTACTAAAAGATAGGACTAAATTCTTCTCCTGCCAAGATTCGCTGAAGGGCATTGCACCAAAAGTACAGTGATGCACCCATCTGAAGGGGTTACTATTTACTATGAACCTTACAATAATCTGACAGCCAGTGCAGATGTCTGGGTGGGACAGGCGGCAGTCTTAGGTGGGATTACAGAGAGCTTAAACAGGAAACAATATACTAACATGTGGTCCTAGCTGAGTTCTATGTACTCACAACAGAGGATAAGAAAGAGGTGAGAAAAAGATGTTGGGTCTTTAGGCTTGAACAAATAAGGAGAAAAACTGTTTAAGACCGGGTGGAGGGTAGAGTATGAAAATAATCCCTTTTGATATAGAATAATATCCTTATACTTGAGAACCTACTCTTGATGGAGTTAATTTAAATAACTGGAGCTATAAAACAGATAGTATAAGGAAAAGTATTTAAATCCTAACTTTTTCCTGCTTGCATTATAACTACAGTAACTTGGTGTTTAAAAAAATCAGATGCAACCCCATACCACCACTCAGCTTCTGGTAACTTCATCCATAAATCTGCTGCATGAAGCCACTTTGCTTTGCGGTTACCAGCTGCCCTTGGTGGTCTCAAATGTAAAAGGGAGATGTAACAGCTAGATGTACTGTAGTTTGAGGGAGAGGCTAACAAACAACTATTTACAGCTGAGATATGAACTTTGAGTGAAGAATACACTGGGTTGCAATCAAACAGAAAACTAAACCAGTCTAGTAATTGTAAGAGAACAACAAAAATAGCCCACACCTTGTAATGCAGTCCATGAAACAAATCTCTTCTGTTTTTTTGATTGAAGACTTCCTGTTATTCTGTTTCCTGACCACTTTTAGGATTTGCAAAACCTACTAGAATATGAAATTGCTGTTAAGAAGCAGAACTTGATCCTCAATGTTAAAAGATTCAGACATCTGAGGCTGAAATTCAAAACCTTGACTTGGTGTTATGTCAGCAAGGATCTGTAAAGTGGCAACGGTCATCATGATCAAATGACCAAGTTCATCAACAGAGAGGACAGCGGTTGTCTTGGCCAAGAAGGATCTGTCAGGATTAGTTTACCATTGTCCTCTCTTGCTCGAAGAGTATTTTCTGAATCAGAGAAAAAGAAGGGAAGGTATACTTTAAGGTCTGTGTCCAGTTGAAGGAGAATCTATCTACCATGCATACTGTACTCTGAGTAATGAAGTAATACCATTTAAGAAGCACTTTTATTGAATTATCACTTGTGCCATAGGCAAACATTTATATAAAAGTAATCAAACCATATTAACAAGTTCATATTTACAAACATTATATATCACATACATTTTTCTATACAATATAATCACTCCAGCATTACATAAATTGTTCAGTTTATATGCCTTCTATTAAACCCCATTACTCCTTCAAAAACATTTTTCTGCATGTATTATTACCATAATCTCCATGTTACACTCATTTGCTCACCCAGTATTCCTGACAGAGTACCCTGTAGAGAATTGTTAAAGTATGCATCTCGTTACACTGTGAGAACATACAAGCCCAGGTACCTCTTTCTTCCCCATTACACCTTCAACATTTGCCAGCTACCTGAGGAAAAATTATTTGCGGTCTGCATGGGTCATAAAACTACCTATGCGAACACTTTCAGGCAAAAATCCTAAATCGTCTAGATTTTGTTGCATACTTGGGAGCCATACATATGTCCTCCCATTGTTTCTTTGTGAACTGCTTATCTGATTTCTCTTTCTAATATTTTCTGACCTCTTCTGATTGATTTTTACAGTTATCATGCAATATCTGTATGCCTTACTAATTATCCCCTTTTAAACAGCAGCTTCTGCTCTTGATTCAGCTGAAAACTGAACCAGTGCAGGTCTTTCATTTAGAATTTCCTTAACCCTTTCTCTTTGAAAATACTCTGATATCAATCCATGATAGGGAAGACAATCTCTAGCCTGCAGTTCAAATGTCTTCTTGACCTCTTCAGAATATATTACCTTTCCATCTCTAATTATTTGCTCCCAATACCTTGGTTCCTCCAAGCATCCCCCAGTAAATTCCAACCCCTTCTTGCCTATTCTCAATACCCCTAATTGCAGTCATCCCTATTGTCAGAATCTCCTTTCTCCATTTCCATGTTGGATTAGTTCTTAGTATATTTTCTGTTACTTTATGAATATAATATTCTGTATGACTGTTGTTATTCTCATTAAGGAGTTGCATCCAAAATCCCATTGTTTCCTTAATTCTTGAATTACCCCCCCCCCAACCTGCCTACTTCATCGTCATCATCATCATCATCATCCATTTCCACTTTGAAATGTATCTTTCTGTTTGTGTTATGTATAAGAGCTGTAACTGTGTAACTCTAAAATATCCCTTCAAATCAAGCAATCCTAAACCTTCTTGTTCTATAGGGGAGATCAACTTATCGCACTTGAATCTTTTCCTCGTTCCTCCCAAATAAAATCCTTCAACTCTTTATTAATTACTATCCACAACTTATCCTTTGGTTGATAAAAATGTGCTTGCCTGTGTAGAAAACTAAAGGGCTAAAAAAGTTTTACTGCTTGTATCATTTTATCCAAATCCATAGTCAATAGCTTCCAGTTTCTCATTTTATGTAGTATCTCTTTAGTTTATTTTCTTCCTACATATCCTTAGCTGTCACAACAGAATCCTTTTTAGCCCATACTCCTAAAGACTTCATTTTATCACGTCCCAATAAATACAGGTATTGCTGAATCAATTAATATGTGGGTACATGGTTTACAGATACAACCTTTGTTTTATCTTCATTAATTTTATATCCTGAGAAAAAAAATGTAACTGCCTCAGAATGTTCCACAAAACTGAGATGTCCTTTTCTGGTTCTATCAGGTACAAAATAATATCATCTGAAAATAAAGCCAACTTTACTTGAATTCCAATATAATGCAAATAAACGGGAAAGAGGACACTCCTGCCTGGTTCTTCTGTTCAGACACAAATTATCAGACAGGAACCCTCCTACTCTTATTTCTGCCTTTCCTTTGATCCCTCATACATACTCCTAATTAACATTATTATCGTATCAAGAAATGCAAATGTTTCCATTGCCCTGCACATAAAATCCCAGCTTACTCTGTTGCTAGGTTTCTCTGCATCATGACCCACTGACAACGGTAGTAATTTTTTTTACATTTTGCTTCATTCGTGATCATCATTGTTATATTAATGTCAAATGTTTGCCTCCCCCCCACAAAGCCACATTGATCTGCATCTATAAATTTTGCAACACCTCTGTCACTCTTTTAGACGTTATAGACATAAACACTTTATAATCATGGTTTAATATTGAAATGGCCTTATATGAAGCTGGATCCAATGAGTCTTTACTGTCTTATAGTTAGGTATTACAGTCTCACAGCTTTTTATATGATATTGGTGCTTCTCCTCCTTTTAAAATACTGTTAAACAAAATCTTCCAGATCTGTATCACTCTCTTCCCTCCTAGCTCCCAAACTTCCACTTACTGCAGATTGGTTATATGTCATAATTTTTATCTCATCTCCTCCTATCGTAACTGTTAATTACTGAGCCTCATCAAACTCTGACCTTGGCATATTTATGTCTTCCATAAATATTTCCATCTGTGCTTTTTTTTTTTTTACTTTCCCACTTCTCACTTTTTCACAAATTTTCATAAAATCTCCAAAATATCTCTAATACCTCTACAGGATCTTTGGTTATTTTTCTTGTTATAGGCCCCCTAAGTCTGGCAAGTTCCCTTTCTATTTTCTGTTGCTTAAGTTATTGTGCCGAACATTTTTGGGCCCACCACACACCCCCACTACCTAAATATACCAACTCTGAGACTGCATTACATTGAAGTAAATGGAAATCTCCCCTTATGGAGATTTCCATTTACTTGTTTGATGTACTGTAGTTTCACTATTCTCGTGTCGACAATGTCAGATTCAACATTGTTGGCTTTTGAGAATTTAATATAGACCCTATTTTCCCTTCTAGGCCCCCAGATACATCCTCATTGTTGCAAATTAAATTCTAGTCCTCACCTATAAGTAATATTCCCTGTTGAAAGCTGATCAATTCTCCCATTTTTTAAGCTCAATAATATCAGTTTTAGTGGGAATATAAATACATGCCAATGTAATCCTTACCCCTTGCTAGAAGTCCCTTACTACCACAAATCTACCATTATTATCCTTTTCCCACTTCTATTAATATTGGAGATCCTCTAGAAATTAATATAAGTACTCCTGTTTTTCTTTGTTTCTCATATTCTGCTGTATATCCATCCTGAAATCCTTTGTTTATCAAATTCACATGCTCATTTTTTTTCCAAATATATCTCCAGTAGCATTACTACTTGCAGTTTGCAATTCTTAATATAATTATTTAAGTATTTTTGCTTTTTTCTACACATGTGACACCATTCACATTCCAAGATACCATGGTAAATGTCACCATTATGAAAATAAATAATCATTCCCACACAAAACATATATATATATATATATATATATATATATATATATATATATATATATATGAGACAGCTTTTTTCCATGTCTATTTCCAGCTTTTGTGATACACGCATGCACTAATGCTTGCTGTGTTAATCCTTTATACAGTTGTTTTATCATCAGCATTGGAACATATGTCACATTTTACAAGACTTTTTGTTTTAATAAAAAACATCAAATAAAAAAAGCCCCAGACCACCACTAGACAGTAATGTAATACAAACACATGATACTATGTACAACGTCAAATAATAAAGTTTAATGCTTCTAATAATAACAATTGTCCCAAGCAGACAGCTGTGAACACAGGCCTTAATTAACCTAAAATTAAGGTTATCAATTCTAATGCACATTGCCTGCGCATCTACTTACACTAATTGATGTCTGTTATTTTTTATCATTATTCACCTCCTAGATGTGAAAAACAGCTTGCATGCTTTCAGAAAACATAAAATTTTAGCCTTGAAGAATCCAGTGTTCTAGCTTTTCATTGCCCTATCATCAGCTTTTCTCCTTGAAAATATAAGAGAGAAAAACTCAACTAAAGCCTGTAGCCTGTAGTCCTCAGCTGCAGGCTACTAAAGACAAACTGAAACATTTACTGCTAAAGGAAACTTTTCATTAATTCACTTTTCTCTTATTTACTTGTTTCCACTTCAGACTTATTAGACTAAGCCAGGTGTCTTAATCCAGACATTTGCCTATGCAAAAGTAAGAAAAAACATATCAGCTCTACATATATTATGATCTATGTACTTTTGCATCCCACCCCCCCACCTCAAGAATACAAGATTACAGCCTATTAACTTAAACGTGCTTTTGTCTAGCCTTGTTTCACTTTTTGCATTGTAATGCCTACATTCCTTAATAATAAAAACAAGAAAGAAAGAGAAAAAAGGCATCTGTTTACTTTAGTATCTTTATCACATACAAGAACAACTTAAAATGTTTTACTATAAAACATGCAATTTATATCATGAAAAGTTTCATAGAATAATGTTAAAAACATTAATTATTTTACTTACAGTGACCTTTTTCCTTACTCTTCCCCTCCCCTAAGTGTTCTTCCAAACATTAATAACATGAAGTGAGGAAAATGTTTTTCAGTTCCTCACAAGTTTAACAAGGTCAACAAAAAATCCACTCTTCCTACTTTTTCTTATTACGATTTATTTATTTTATTTACTGACATTTGATTACAAGGAAAGACCAACTGGGTAGGAGCCCATTTTCGGAAGAAGCCCAGGGAGAAAAGCTCCAAAATATTACAAAACATTTTAATAACACTAATTTTATAGACTTTAAATATAATACAAAAATATCTAGCGTTTAAATGATTATAACAAATTAGACATAATATGAAAACATTGGTTAAGACTAGATACAAGTTATATGACAATGATTTAATAGTTAGAAACATGTTAGCCAGTTTATAGAGAAATCAACGGTACATATGTATAATAGAAACAGAAATTGCAAAATGATGTAGGAGAAAATCAGGTTTATGGTATATTTAGAGAGAAAGCCAGGGAAGAGAAAGTGATAGAAGTAAGGAAGTGAGTGTAGAATGGAGAGTGAGGAGATGTAAGGTATGAATAGGTATTTGCTCATATTTAGGGATATAATTATCCTGGTGTTGTGCAAGAACAGAGGCAGTTTTTCACCATGAAGTCTTTCAAAATGGTTTTGAAGGATGGGAGGAAGGGTATTGATCTGATACTTACAGATAAGGAGTCCCAGGCCTTAGCAACATGGTACAAAAATAGAAAATGCCCAGAAGATTTGATTTTTGGTTTACGGGCAGACAGGAGTTTTTGGTCATTGGATGTGTGAGATGTCTGGTTGTATAGACTGGGAAATTATCAATGAGACAGTCAGACATTGTACCTGTGGTGACTTATTTGCTATGGTCTGATACTAGGATCCAGTCCAATAGGGAATTTGATGTCTTGCCATAATGCATGGGGCTATTAATTAGTTTTGTGAAACCAACTAATTTCATACTAGATGTAGGGCAGTTAGAATTTATGTCCAACCAATTGACATTCACATCACCTAGTAGTATTTTTTCTTGTGGAATTGTTATGGATATCCAATGAAGGATGTCTTCCAGTATAGTTGTATTGTAACCAAGAGGGGTGTAAAAACAGTAATACATATTTGTTTATAATTGTTTACTTTCTGGAATGTAGTAAAAAGCTCTGCTGAATTAAATTTTGGTATTGGTTTGTTGTAAATGGAAATGTCATAGTTGTTGGGAAACATTCAAGCAATACCATCACCTTTCCTCTTTATATGGTCACTACATATGGATTAATAGCCAGAAGGAGTAATTTTGGAGTCATTTATGCTGGGTTTAAGCCAGATTTCAGTTACAGAGAGAATATCAAGTTTATGGTGGGTAATCCTGGTATGCAGTTCAGCAATTTTATTTATTATGCTTCTAACATTTATAGCAGCAAAAGTTAAATTACTGGGGTTGGTGGTTGACCATTGTAGGGTTAGAGTAGTGTATGGAAGAGAATTGTCTTGATGTTCATTGTGATTGGTGGGGCCTTGATTAGGGTGAATTTCTCCTCCCAGATAGATTTTGGTATATTGGAGAATTATTGATACTTGTTTTTGGAGAGTATTTTGTTTTTGTTTGAGGTAAAATGGAGTTAGTCAGTCTATATTTGGAGGAAAGATGAGGGCATCATTAAATAGGTTTGGTGTGATGAGCTGAGAGTGCAGGAAAGAAGTAAGGAGAGGTGGTTGGGACAAAGCTGAAGATATGTTGAGAGCTATTATAGAATCATGGTAGGATGAGAAATGGCCCAGTAGCAGGAAAAGGAAAGGGGATAAGCTGAAGAGTAGCATGATTAAGTTAAGGGATCTGTATTTTATAACTGGAAGGAAGTGGGGAAACAAGAATCAAAAAGGAAAAAAAAGGGCAGGGTACAAAGATATTTAGTGGTGGTGAAGTCTGAAACCTGATGGAGGGTAGATAGAAAAATAAATATTTTCTATGAAGAAAGAGAGTTAGGTTGCCTTAGTATCTTCTCTAGAATGTAAGGATTTGAGGGCTTTAAAAGGCAGGAGTATGACAATGTAGTTAAAATTGGAAAAAGTGAGGGTTTATCTGGGAAAAGTAGAAGATACAATGTAGAATAGGCAGATATTGTTAGGGAGGCATGTGACTATGGATGAATATAGTGCAGAGCAATATGAGAGGGAGAAAGATAGATGGGAATGATTCTAAAATATTAAATGGAAGTTGGGAATTAGGTAAAAAACAGGAGTGTTTATATGATATTAGTAAGGTTGTTTTGGAGGGTTAGGGAATAGGAGTCACAAGTAAAATGTAGGAAGTATATTAGTAGAGTAAGAGGCAGTGGATGGAAATTGGGGGTAGGGTAGTAGGCTTCCACCCTCAGGTCAAATTATAGAGTAATCAGTTTATAGCCAATACAAATTAATCAACAGAGAAGTACAAATTAGAACAGGTTGTCTTAAATTTCCTGAATGCAGAAATCTGTCAGCCAGGAAGACTAAGTAAAATGGCATATACAGTGTAACTATTGGTCAAGAGAAAGGACAGTGGTCAACTTAGCAGTGTTTAGAATACAAAGACTATTGTTTTGGAGGGGGATATGTTAGACCCAATTTTCAGCACAGGCAGACATGTATTTGACTAGTTAAAGTCAATATATTGCAAGGTTCTTCATGTTAAATTTGCTTACACTGTACAAATACAAAATTCTCAGTGAAAACATTTGGGAGTTGGCCCTTGTGGCAGAGGTCCTGCAATATCGTGGCCAGATGTAGTGACCACAGGCTCTGAAAGGAAAGAAAAGAGAAAAGCTCTAAATTGCCATATTATATTGAGGCAATAAAGTTAATACTTATTATAAAAAGAGATGGAAGAAGGACCACAGTGAATCACAGCAAGAGAATATGGGGAAAGTATAAGAAGAGAGAGAGATGGTAAAAAAATTATGAAGGCAAGCTGAAAGTAGCTTCGAAAGATGTATACTGATAGAGAACCATAGTAATACACTGTATATATAGAGCTGTATAGAGAAAGTTATCATAATACAGCACTACACTGATAAGCACAATATAAAACCATCACTTAGTAAACATTCATGGGATTAACCAGTATAGCAAAAAAGTGTTTTATATTATATTATTAAAGGGCACACGCTCAACATACATAAATATTTTCACATTTCAATGAAATTTCCACAAGTGCAATTTATGCTTTGCAGTTTCACATTTATTCACTAATTTCCATGTCGCTGGTCTTCTACCTGTGCACCTCCATCTTCCAACCCTAAGTTCCAGTTCAGTTCGAAGGTACTCATGATTCTTCTAGTCAACGCTTGTGTTTTTCTGTCTCACAAGCATTTTTCTTTGGAGCAGTGGAAAAGGTTTCACTGCCAAAGTCTCTCCATATGCTTTATTATCAGAAGAATGAGAAGCAGAGTCCCCTTTTGCTTCACAGCTCAGTTTTTGTTGGACAAACTTTTGTATTTCCTCCTTATAAAACAAATAAATAGGCAAAGGGGATACACCAGACTAATTTATTGTTAGCGCTTTCAGACATAACAATGTACGACCTTCTTCAGACAAAACATTAAAAAAGGAATGTTGTTAGTTTAAATAAACCTCCAGAAGTGACATCATCAATAATTCAAATCCACAATTAAAGACATATTCACATCCATGCTTAAAGAAATATACCCTCTCTATAAAAACATACAATAAACTAACCCATCCAGATCATAAAACATCACTACATGCTATAGGCATATAAAAACACAACACATAAAACCAATTAAAGTATTACATTACAATATAAAATATATAATATAATATGATGTTGTTGTTGTGTCTTTCGGCTTTTCCTGGTTAGGGGTCACCACAGCGGAACTCCGGTCCGCTAATTATTGGCAGTAGATTTTTACATGCCGAGTTGCCGGCCCTGATGCACAACCTTCAATGAAGGTACGCCCATTCATGCATGTCTCCACACAGAAGACGCTCTAGCTGAGAATCAAACAGGACAACGTCTTACTGTGAGGCAACAACACTACCGCAGCATCACCACCACTGTCATACGATACAATATAGTTAGTTCTAACTAATGCCTATATGTTTCCAGTTTTAAATGAGTCATGTTCCTTAAAATGTATGTTGAAACTTAAATCCTTAGAAAGATGTTGAAATGTATATTTATATTTAGACTTATATTGTATCATATATTATATTTTATATTTTATATTGTAATGTAATACTTTAATTGGTTTAATGTATTGTGTTTTTATACGCATATAGCATGTAGTGATGTTTTATGATCTGGATGGGTTAGTTTATTGTATGTTTTTATAGAGAGGGTATATTTCTTTAACCATGGATGTGAATATGTCTTTAATTGTGGATTTGAATTATTGATGATGTCACTACTGGAGGTTTATTTAAACTAACAACATTCCTTTTTTAACGTTTTGTTACGTCCGAAAGCGCTAACAATAAATTAGTCTGGTGTGTCCCCCTTGCCTATTTATTTGTTTTATCTACAGTTTGTTTCTTGGTTTTCGAGTATTTCCTCCTTAGCCTGTCCTGCATCAAAAAATTACTTTGTTCCTCCAGGAAAAAATATTCTGACAGCTGGATATAGCAGCTTGAATCTCACACCTGCTTCTCAACTTTCTCTGACTGCTAGAATAAATTTGTTTCTCTTCTGCCTGCTGTACTGTGAATAATCATTTTCCACAAACACTCTGTAGTCAACAACTTTGCCATTACTTAAATTAAATACTTTGCCATTTTGCCACAGTTTTGTCAGGATCAACTCTTTCTGCTGGTAGGTTTATATCTTTACTAATACAGGTCTTGGCTGCTTTTTCATAGCCAGATTTGAAGCATACACACAGTGTGCCCTTTCAATTAACAGTTCCAGCTGTGGAATGCCAGTCCATTTGCTTATGTGTGCCTTCATAAAATTAATACAGTCTGTTCCTTCTAGTTTCTCTGGTACAGCAGAAAATCTTAGATTTTCCTATGTGCACTGACCTCTACCATTTTTTGAAACATCTATTCTTGAATAGTCCCATACTCAGCCAGCCTTTTTTTCCATTTTTAACCTCTAATGTTTGCAGCTTATCTGAATATCTGTTTTAAGCTTCTTTCTTTTTCCAGCCTTTTGTTATTTGAGCTGATCTACTTCTTCAGTGTTTCATTTATTTTAATCAGATCTGAGCATATTCGAGTTATTTTTTCCTCTAAATTGCTGGAAGCCTTGTCTTGCGTGAATGCTGGAGCTTGAACTGCTTTTTGCTGAACAGCTGCAAGATTCTTCACATTCTGTGTTTTCTCTTCACCTTTCGTAGTTGTTTTTCTTTCAGGCTCTCTTAGTTTCTTCTCCTATGGTATCCACACAGTGTACTTACCAGCCAGTAACTGAATTTACAAAAAGTGATAAGAGGTCTTGGCCCTTGGCTTTCAGTTTCTGTTTTCACAATGGGATAACAGAAGTTAAGCTAATTATCAGTATGCAGCCATCTTTGAAATTCCCAAATGTAGATCAATATGTATGCATACCTTTAAAAAGCTGTCTATGGGCTTGCACAAGTGTATACTGAGCACATGCAACCCTTAATGCCATTTTGTAGTTAGCTGTTGAAATGTAAGCATGTATATATGTGTGGTCTGTCAGTTAATCAGTTTGTTTATATTCTGTACTGCTGCTATCCATCCTGATGTGTTTTTGTCTAATAAAGCATATAAACAAACTACCCTGCCTGTTTTCTTCAATGAGAAACAAGATGAATGACATGGTGTCAGAATGGGATCCAGAAATCAAGATTCCGGACCAAGAAGGCACTCAGTTAAAGGTGGAGGAATATAGAGGAATGGATCATCCCCACTGCACATTTACTTCACAAAAAAGGGAGTCAGAAACATATTTCAGGTACCAAAGCTTACTTAAATGATTTCTTATTCGCAAAATATAAAACAAAGTACTCAAAACACTCTAAACAAATTTCTAAGTAAACAAAATGTCCAAAACTGTGACATATTGAAAAAATATTTGAATGACTACTGATTACTGAAAATGTTTGAAATAGAGTCTGAATTGCATAAAATGACTAAAATAAGTTAAACAACTCCATTTTTTTTACTATGAGCTACTTTTTTTGCATTAATTAAAGCTATTTAAAATATCCAAAGTATACAAAGTGTTTGCAAGTTTGTGCAATATTACAGTACAGTTATTTCACAAAATACAGCCATTTCAAAGCATATGTCACAAAGTAATTGAACTGGAGAGTGTTTGAGCAAGAGTATGATATTTTCATACAAGCTGAATTTTCTGATAAAAATTACTGTACAAACACATTTATTCTGCTTAATTTAGCAGGCCGTGGTGGTGCAGCAGTTAGCGTTGCCACCTCACAGCAAGAAGTTCTCCGGTTTGATTCTCGGCTGGGGTGCCTTCTGTGCGGAGTCTGCATGTCCTCCCTGTGGTCGTGTGGGTTTCCTCCGGGTGCTCCGGTTTCCTCCCAAAGACATGCTGTAGGTGGATTGGACACTCTAAATTGGTCCTAGGTGTGAGTGGGTACATGTGTGTGCCTTCTGTGGAAGGTTGGGCGCTGGGCTGGTAACTCAACACTGTAAAACTCCACTACCAATCATGAGCGGGCAGGTGATCCACTGTGGTGACTCCTAACCAGGAATAGCCGAAAGAAGAAGCCATAGAAAGAGAGCGTTCATTGGTGTATAAACCTGCTGTATTTGCAGGGGAGGGGGAAACCATCAGATACTGACTAGCTGAGTTATGGGAAGACCTCAAGTGTTTAAAACATAAATTTAGAGAAATGTGTAACCCCCAAACAAATATTACAATGGAAAGGCACTTATTTTACACAAAAGATCAAATGCCTGGGGAAACTTTTGCAGACTATATAACTGACAAGAAACAAGGCTAAAACATGCAGATTTGATGATTTAAGGGATGAGTTGATAAATGACAGACTAGTATGTGTATTAAAGATGATACTGTGAGAAAGATTTTGCTTTGTGATATTGATTTAACTTTGAATAAGGCCATTGAGATTTGTCAGATATACAAGCTCACAGAAAAGCACACATATATGCTTACAAATGAGAGATACATACTTACAGTATCTTCTAGTGCTCATGTTGATAGTATGCAGCACGTGGTTAAAAGAAACGGGCCCAAGCACATGGCAGCAACTGCAAGCCCTGCAACAGTCACTGGGAAACCCCATACCTTTCTAGCAAATTCCAGAGTGTGCACAGTCTCAGTGCTGTGAATCTACTTTCTATGTTGATAGATGTGTCAGTGCTTAATGAAACAGTCAATGCAGTAGATTTATAGGCAAAGAATGTATTTTGTACTGTTCATATAAATGGAAAACCCATAGAGCTCAAAGATGACACAGGTTCAAAGTGCTATGTTATGTCAGCAGAAACATTTGCTAGAGTATGTGCAGGTGAGAAGCTTGATTTGGCAAAGTTGCAAAGCTTGTTGCTTATGGTGGTGAAGAAATTCAAACCAAAGGTTCAGTAGTGCTTTCATGTTACTCTGCTGGAAACAGCTATGGCTTGCAATTCTATGTGGTCAAAAGGCAAGTACAGTCATTATTAGGCCTCGGAAACAGTTTGAAAATGGGGCTACTTTCATTTAATAAAGAAGTGCACCATGCAAACTTGAATGACCACTGTTCTAATTTCACCCAGTCTGTTTTTTTCTATGTATGCTGATCTTTTCAAAGACAAACTAGGCAAACTCCCAGTTGTGTACTCCATGAAGTTAGACCCAGAGGTCAGCCCAGTTGTCAGACCAGACCAGAAAGTTCTAGTAGCTATGCAGAACAGAGTCAAAGCTGCACTAGATGAAATGGTGCAGTAAAGTGTGATTTGTCCAGTAGAAGAACCAAATGAATGAGTATCTTCCATGGTGGTAGCTCACAAGAAAACCTCAGTTGATATCAGAATATATATATTGCTCCAACAGATTTGAACAAAGCACTGAAAAAAAACTCATTATCCGATGCATACAGTCAAAGAAGTCACTGCTCGTATGCCAAATGCCACTGTTTTTTCTGTCTTAGATCCAGAGTTCATTTTGGCAAATTTTTCTTAACTGAAAATCTTTATTGCTAACCACTTTCAGTACTCCTTTTGGCATGTACAGATTTTTGAGAATGCCATTCAGGATAAATTCTGCCAGTGAAGTCTTCCAGCATGCAATGGAGCAATTTTTTTCTAGGTATCCCTGTGCTATTATAGTAGATGATTTTCTAGTAGAAGGTAATAGTGAAGCCAAGCATGACAGAAATCTCAAGAAAGTTCTGGAAAGAGCAAGTGAAGTGACCCTTAAGCTGAATCATCAGAAGTGCAAATTCAGGTTACCTGAAGTTGCTTATGTTGGTCACTTGCTTACCAGTTCAGGCTTATGACCAGATCCTTCCGAGCAAACTGCTATTCTTGAGATGTCAGCTCTGGACAACGTTCAAGCTCTACAACATTTTCTTGGCATGGCTAACTACCTAGGCAAGTTCATTCCAGACTTGAGCCAATTTCAGCACTGCTCAGAGAGCTGACATGCAAATATATATCTTGGTCATGGTTAGAACAACACCAGAGAGCATTTGATGTCCTGAAACAGACAACTGCCAGTTCAACAACTCTCGGATACTATGATGTTCACAAACCAGTTACTCTTTCTCGTGATGCTTCTAAATTTGGTCTTGGTGCAGTCATTTTTCAAGAGGGTAAACCAGAACTCTAACCCAAACTGAAATGCACTATGTACAGATAGAGAAAGAACTCTTGGCAATTGTGTTTGCATGTTCAAAGTTCCATGATGATTGTATTTATGGTAGACCTATCCAGATTGAAACAGAACACCGATCTCTAGTCACTATTTTGAGAAAGCTTATGCATACAGCTCCTGCCAGATTGCAATGCATGATCCTCAAACTGCAAAAGTATAATTTCAATCTTGTCTACACAAAAGGCAAACTTCTTTATCTTGCTAATACTTTATCCAGATTGCCCAGAAATACCACTGAACAGCATGAAAATGAGAAACTGGATTTTGAAGTCATGGAAGTGAGAAGTTTTTCTTCCACACATCTTGATGAGCTTAGAGGTCATAC
This sequence comes from Protopterus annectens, assembly GCF_019279795.1. Classification (NCBI taxonomy): domain Eukaryota; kingdom Metazoa; phylum Chordata; order Ceratodontiformes; family Protopteridae; genus Protopterus; species Protopterus annectens. The sequence continues at coordinate 970,652,734 of NC_056725.1, read as the reverse complement.
AGCCAGAGATCCAATACTCCTGAAGCTCAACCATTTTATCAGTCGAGGATGGCCGTCAAAGCAATCTTGTTTACCTCATGCCCTGCAACTATATTTTCCTTACAGAGATGAGATTTTATTTGACAATGGTATCATCATGAAAGGTCCAAAAGTGATTGTTCCAAAATCCTTACAACAAAAGTACATTACCATCTTGAATCATGGCCACCCAGGAACTGATTCTACCAAACGAAGGGCGAGAGAACTAGTATTTTGGTCTACTTTGTCACAGGATATTGAGAGACTACTTTCATCTTGTTCTGTATGTAATAGTACTAAGCCACATCAACAGAAAGAACTACTTCAGCTATACCAGATTCCTGAACTACCTTGGTCAACAGTAGCTACAGACATTTTTGAAGGGAATGCTCAACATTACTTGTTGTTAGTAGACTCTTATTCAAATTGGTTTGAGATTGACCTACTTCCTAATCTAGCATCCAGTACTGTCATTACTAAGATGAAGCGTCATCCATGGTAGTCCACACAAAGTTATTTCTGACAATGGTACACAGTTTACAAGCCATCAGTTCAAAAGATTTGTTGAAGAGTGGGACTTTACTCGTGTCACAAGTAGCCCTGAGTACCCACAGCCAAATGGTTTGACAGAAGGTGCAGTTCAAAGTGTGAAACAATTACTAGAGAAGCTGAAATGAGACAATAGCAATGTTTTCTTGAATCTCTTGAATCTCAGAAATGTTCCTTGTGATAAACATCTTGGTTCACCTGCACAGAGACTTCTGTCAAGAGAACCCAGGACCACACTACCAATCAGTAGTTCATTATTGGTTCCATGTGTCAAGAACAACAGGTCAGTGAAAGACAATCTGTTAAAGAAGTGGCTATCCTAGAAGTCATATTATGATAAGACCACCAAACTGCTCAATCCATTACATGAAGGGGAGATAGTGAGGATGCAGACATCCAAAGGTTTTGATCGGATTGCTGTTGTGAAAAGTGTATGTCCAAAGCCAAGATCGTACATTGTGGAATCACAAGGAGCAGAATTTAGGTGGATCAGAAACATGTGATCCCGGTGTCTGAGCCTGTATTGCAGTATCATACCTGCAAGAAAGACTCTGTATCTCAGAGTGAGTTATCCTATTATAAATGTATCATGTCTGTCTACTGTAGGAATTTGTATTTCAATATACTGTGAAACTGGAATTAACACTTGGAGAGAGCTGGTGGCTTTAGCCCCATAAATCTTTGAGATGTCAGTGCAGTTTCTCATCTTAAGTCTGGCATGAGGTATCAGAAAAATACGGGAAGATGCAAAGCCTAAAGCTCGCAAGAACTCTTCAAATGTTATTTGTTGCTGCTGTGCAAAGTCTATCCTTCTATCTCATACTCCACCTGCTATCTCATTCTCCATTTGATTTATATTTGTAAGGAAAACTTAACTGCCCATGGAAAGGTTATTGATGTAGACAGAGAACTAGAGGAAATGTCTTGCAATTTCTTGTTTTTTTTTTTTCAAGAACTGGAAGAGTGAAGCAGATTCTTCTTTGTGATGAATTTGCTTTTCTTGTGCCTCTGCTACTATCAAGCAGTCATCTGGAATGGGGAAATGTGGTATTTTTTTTACTTTCTCAGATGAGCAAACACTGGAACTAAACATTTGATAGTCTGGTGTTTGTATATCATCCATGTAGCAGCGTTGAACGCTGAAAACAGTGCTGTGTTGTTTAAAACCCAAGATATTTTTTGTGAGTAGGTCTCTTTGGGATGTGAAGATAAGATTTTTTCATGTCCAGATTTCCCATGTAAGAATTGTCCTCTACAAAAGGAAATAAAGTCTTCAAAGTCACCATCCTGAAAGATTTCATGTTAACAAAAGAGTTCAAGTTTGACAAGCTTAGTATTGGTCTTGGTTTGTTATCCTTTTAGGGAAATAGAAACAGCTTGAAATAAAAGTTTACACCTTTAAGGTATAAAGGTATCCTTTCTATTACATTGTGCAACAAAAGCTGATCCATTATTTGTAGGCCTTGTTGCACTTGGTCAGAAGGCGATTGTAGAACAAGGTGCATTTCTGGTAGTGGAAGGAATTTTATGGAGTAACATCTTGGAAATGTCAGAAGTGTCCATAGTAATATATAGTCATATAGGTACATAATTCTGAAAACTGATTCCTAAAGAATTTAATACAAGAAAAGTGGCAGAAGGATGAGTGTCATTTTACAGACATACAAATATTTCAAGCATGGACATTAATGCCCTTCTAGCCTGCCAATATACCAAACGGTTTTCCCAATAATAATTGGCCAGGCTGTTCTTAAAAATATGTACACTATTGATTGCTTTAGTCTAATTTGGTAGTCTATTCCATGCATCAGCTGCGCTCTCAGAGAAAAAGTTAGTACACTTGTCATTCCTATAGAATCTTCTGCATAGGTTGTCTGATGATTCTCTACTACTTTTTGATAACCCCAAACATTCCCAGAGGTAGTTGTCTCTAAATGCCCTATATATCTCAATAGGATATCCTCTTAAATATCTATACGAGACGGTACAAGTTCTGTATTTTGGTCTTTCACAATAACTTAAATTTTCCCATCCATGGATGATGTTGGTATATTTCTGCTGTACTCTTTCCAGTTTACTTTGCTTGTTTTCTTATGTGGTTTCCATATTGTTATTATATACTCAAGTTTGAGTCTAATGTAACTAACAAACAATAACTTCATTTCTGATTTCCTACACTTCATAAATCTTTTTATACAACCTATAGTTCTATAACTATCATTATACAACGGCCCCCCCATTAATATTCAAAAATGTGCACGCTGATTGGTAAGCGTGCATGTTGTAAATCAGAGTTATAGTAATGGAAAAAGGTCCGGTCGCCCAGACTTTTTCCATTACTATAACTTTTTTTTAAAGCAACGGAGAATGCAAGATCTCCGTTGCTTCACACTGTCTCACTATGTTAAATGAGTTTAACATAGCGAGACAGTTTGTAAAAAGCAACGGAGATCTTGCTTTCTCCGTTGCTTTTGCCCACAGCTCTGATGTACTGCATAGGCATAAGCATGCGCAGTACATCAGAACTGCAGCAGAATACCAGACAGCTGTGGAAGGGCAGCAAGGAGGCATTATACAATGCCATTATTTAAGAAAAGTATTTTTTTTTCTTAAATAATGTCATTGTATAATAGCAATAACCCACTTCTGGGTGTGGGTAATGCTGGATTTACCCAAGGTTGGCTTTGCTTGGCCACTCGGGCTTCGCCCTCATGACCAAACCACACCAACTGTGGGTAAATCCAACATTACCCACACCCAGGCGTGGGTTATTGCTATATTAACTAATTGGTTGATATGATTAAAAAAACTCAAAGCTGGATCTACCCATATAACCGGGTCCTGAAATGAATCTTCAGTTTCAATTACTGTGGGCTCTATTAAATAGTCACCTTTCAATTTATGTTTCCCAATTCTCATATGCTTCATTTTTGATGTATTTATCAGCACATTATTCTCCTGTGCCCAAATGGTCTATTTAATCAAGTTCTTTTGCAGACATGCCCTATCTGTAACACATGTAATCAGTTTACCCAATTTCAAGTCATCTTGCATACAGACTGTTTAACACCTCAGATGAAAAAGATAGATCTGATAGGTACAATCTAAACAAGTATTTGCCTAGGACAGACCCCTGTGGGACACCCTGACTTTAACTAAGAATGACAACTGCCAAATTCCTGTTATGATACTTGCCATGTCCTCTTTGTAAGCCATGCATCTATCCATCTTATCAGGAGTACATCAGTACCTAGCTGTTCTAATTTATTGATGAATGCTTTGTGTATGACCCTGCCAAATGCTGAAGTTAAATAAAGATAAATGACATCACAGCACAATTTTTCATTCATAGTTGCTATTATATTGTTATAGAACATCATGTTACAGATGGTAATTTATTTATTTATGTTTTTATTTTATTTATTTTATTTTACATTTGTTGACCGGGCTAGTCTAACTGGATATATGTCCATTTTCAGTAGAGGCCCAGGAAGAAAAGCTCAAGACATATGCAAAAATACAATGTACAAAGAAGTACAGTAAAGATACATACAAACTGAAATATAGAAAGTAGTAGCAGTTAGGAAATAAAACAAAAAAGAAAAACTTTTTTTTTTTTTGTAATAGCAATAGATAAACATTCTTATAACAATACTAACTTCAATACTAGTCGCAAGGACCGTGAGGAGGTATACATGCATAAAGATGAATGGTTGTTATTAATGAGACATAGGAAAGTTAGTCTGGATTAGTACAGGAACATAACCAGTGTGTATTGAGATATAATTTGAGTTTCTTTTTAAATAGTGTAAGAGAAGACAGAGAAGTGAGATCAGTAGGTAGTAAATTCCATAGCTTTCCAACAGTATTAGAGAACAGGGTATCACCTGCTGAGTTGTTGGATCTGCAAGTGTTAAAAAGAAGTTTGTTGGATGAGCGTAAGTTTATAGGATTACTGTAGGGGGTGAAGAGACTTGAGAATATTGGAGTATTTGAGGGTTGATAGAGGGTTTTGTGGGCTATAGTAAACTGGAAAAATTGTAGATGGTGTAGAAACTCTAGCCAGCCAAGTTGTTTTAGATTAAGGCAGTGATGAGATCTGAAAGGAGAGGCAGTAGCAAATCTGGCAATATTGTTATAGGATACTGCTAGTTTGTTGAGGTTGTTTTTAGAAAGATTTGTATAAAAGGGTGAGGCATAGAGTAGAGTAGAGATTAGGTGAGTTCTAGCTATAGCAGCCCTAGCTACTGGTGTAAGAAAGGGTTTGATTCTATAGAGGGATCCAAGTTTCTTGTTGACTGTTTTTATAGTATTGTTAATATGCATGTCAAAGTTGAGGTTATTGTCAATTGTTATTCCTAGGAGTTTAGTAGTTGGGTCGTGAGAAATAAGAGTACCATTGTTAGATGTGAGTGTGAAATGTGTGGGTGTGGACTTATGGGTTGGTGAGAAGATTAGCATTTTAGTTTTTTTGGGGTTTAGGAGGAGGCAATGGTGTGTGAACCATTGTTCAACAGTATTAAATGCTATCTGGGTAAGGGTTTGTAATTCAGTTTGAGAAGTAGCTGAGCAGATGATAGTAGAGTCATCCGCATACTGAATGCATGTAGTATGTGGAATTGCTAACTGAAGATCATTAATGTAAATGGAAAATAGCAGCAGACCTAATATGGAGCCCTGAGGGATACCAAGGGAGATGGGAAGGAGATTAGAAAGGTTGTTGTGCCAGAGTACTGCCTGCTGTCTGTTTTCAAGGTAAGATTTGAACCAATTAATGGCTAAGGGAACAAGTGATAGAGATTTCATTATATGTAGGAGGAGTTGGTGATTAACCATGTCAAAAGCTTTGGATAAATCAAGGAATACTGCTGAGGAAAGAATACTATTGTTACGGTTTTTGTTTATACAGTCTGTGAATGATAACAGGGCAGTGGTGGTACTGTGATATGGTCTAAAGCCGTGTTGACAGTTGGCAAGTAAGTCATTTTGGAGAAGGTGATTAAACAGTTGCTTATGGATACACTTTTCCATGATTTTTGCCAAAGGAGATAGCAGAGCTATAGGACGGTAGTTACAGAAGTCATAAGAATTACCACCTTTGTGTAATGGAATAATGTGAGAGATTTTCCAGATGGATGGCATATTTCCTTCGTTTATTGTTCTATTGATCAGAATGGATATGGGGTAGGCAATGGCTTTAGCACCTTTTTGAAGGTTTCTGCTGGGAGTTGGTCAGCTGAGGGGGTGGTAGGTTTTAGTTTTAGGAGAAGGGAGCATATAGTGGAAGTAGAAACAGGTTGTAACTGAAATGAAGGGGGAGTGATTGAAGATGAAGTAGGAATATTAGAGGTGTCAGGAGATAGGTGGCTAGCAAGAGATTGGATGGCATTGGTAAAGAAGGAATTAAAGGCATTGGCAGTGTGAGTGGGATTGTCGGGGTTGGAGCCTAGTGGGTTGGGAGTGATGGATTGTCCTGGGTAAAGAAGTTTGTTAATGCTGTTCCAAAACTTTTGTGGTTTATTATGATAAGTCTGCTGTGCTTGGTGGTAGAAGGTTTTTTTGTCTAGTACGATGGCTTTTTTAGTACTGTTTCTAAGTTGCCTAAAGGTTTGGTGATCTAATGGATTCTTAGTAGTTCGCCATTTTGTCCAGGATTTGTTTCTCAGAAGAATTTTTTGCCTAGTGTCATTAGAGAGCCAGGGGGCTGGTTTAGTTTTACATCTAACAGAGCGTGCTGGGGCATGGTGGTTCAGGATGGCTAAGAATGTGGTATTGAAATAGGCTACTGCTTCATCTAGTGGGAGAGATTTTAGTGGTGACCAGTTACATTGGAACAGTTCTGTCTGGAAGAGTTCAGGATTAAGTTTCTTACTGTTGTGTACACATCTGACAGTGTTAGGGTAAGCTAGGTTAGTTTTATATCTAATAATATAGGTGAGGGTGTGGTCACTTAAGTCATCAGGGAGGGTTCCTACTTTGTACGTTTGATGAGGATTATTAGTAAGTATCCAGTCCAGGGTACTTTCTTTGTTGTTGGGTTTATTAGTTCTGGTGGGGGAGATGATAGTTTGTGAAAAGCCATATAAGTTAATATGGGTGGTGGGGTGTACATTACTACAGGTCTGCCAGTCTATGTTAAAGTCTCCTAGGATTATGGTTTCTTGTGGGTGATTAAAAGAAGTCCAGTTAAGAATATTTTCAATGGTATTTATGTTATTTCCTGGGGGCAAGTATAAACAAATAACATTTATGGCTTTGCAAGAGTTGATTTGAAGTTTGGAGATAAGTATTTCAGCTCTATTGTCTAAAGGTGGATTAAGGTCTATAGTGCTAACTTGTAGTTCTGTTTTATATAGGATTGCGACCCCTCCTCCCTTTTTGGTAGTGCAGTCTTTTCTTATGATATTATAACCCGGAGGGGTTAATTCATTGTCTTTAACAGTAGGTTTTAGCCAAGTTTCAGATAAGCATAGAAGATCAAATTGGTGGACATCTAAGAGGGCGTGGAGGTGAGGAAATTTATTGTTAATGCTACGTATATTGAGATATGCTATGGGGAGAGAGAGTTCTTGGGCTTTGAAGGGGCTATGGAGCTAATGGTGTAAGTATTACATTTTCCAGAGGTGGGGATATGGTTTGGGCCAGGGTTAGGATGTATGTCTCCATCTAGTAGGGAGTCAAGGTATGTTATGTGTTTAGGGTAAAGGTGTTTACTAAAATTGCCTGGTAGGATTATGATATTTAGACAGGTATGTTTGGTGGGTGTAAGTCTATGATATTTGGGAAGAAGGTAGCTGGGTTTGTATAAGATATTTAGGAAGTTTAGAGAGGTTGCTAGTGGAGGTGTGGAAGTGTGTTTGGTGGGGAAGTGAAAGGTGAAGTGTAATGGTTGTTCAAAGGAGGTTAGGAGATAGGCAGTTGTGAGAGAAGGAAAAAGTAAGTAAAAGCAAGAGAAGTGAAAGGAATAGGGATGGGGTGGGTGATGTGGACATGGTGGGAATAATAAGTGGGAGGAGAATTAAAGGTGGGGAAAATAGGCAGGTATAGGGAAGAATGTGTTGGAGGTAATTTGTAGGAGGAGGAATGGGAGGTGTGGTTTGGTAATTAGATGATTAATGTGATTGGAGCAAGTGTTGTGGGGGTGTGGTCTTGGAGGAATAAAGCTAGGGGTACTGGGGGTGGGTGAGATTTGGGGGCAGGGTAGGGGAGCGGAGTGAGCCCGCAGGGCGAACGGAGCGGGAAGAGACTGAGGAGTAGTTTGTCAAGGAAGACAATCAGTGAAGTGAGGAGAGTGCAGGTGAGTCTGAAGGTAGGAGGTATGGGAGAGAGATAAGAGGCTTAGGAAGAATGGATTTAGGATGTTGGAGGAATAGACTGAGGAGTAGTTTCTCAAGGAAGACAATCAGTGAAGTGAGGAGAGTGCAGGTGAGTCTGAAGGTAGGAGGTATGGGAGAGAGATAAGAGGCTTAGGAAGAATGGATTTAGGATGTTGGAGGAATACACAGTGATTTAAGATGCCTTAGGACAGAGAAGATAGGGAAGCCAGTGAGTCAAAAGAAGCTGGGAACTTAGTTGGGGAGATAGAACAAGGAGGGTATGATAAAGGTCAGAAAGCCTATTTAAAGAGATATGGAAGAGAAAGGTGTAGAATAAAAGGGCAGAAAGCTAGTATAGAGGTGCCACCTAGTGGTCAGCTACCTAATTGCAATAAGTAAGTCAGCTAAGGCGATATCTGGTTGAGGGAGAAGGGAGATAAACTGGTGTGTAAAAGAAGGGTAAGAAATGAACTAGAGTGGGGAAAGTAATAGATCTGTTTTCAACATATGCATGCTGATATATGGTTTAAGGTCCCAACCTTTCCAGTTGTGACAATAACTTATCTAATTTAACCTTCCCCATTCTTTTTCCACAACATGAAGGTATGACTCTGGATTTGTCCTACTCTACTTTCCCTTAAAGACAGTTTTAATAAGCGCATGTCTCTAATCTTGAGGAATCTCCCTATATTTATATGACCTAGTAAACAATAAATATAAAGAAAGGACTCAAATCCCCCTCCTCCTGCACAGTTAAAACATCTGGACTTTGCAAGAACACCAACACAGGTACCAGAGGAGATGGCACCTAGGTATTAAAGTTAGTAACTCTGTCTGCATGAATTATTTCAGAATTTCTACTGTTATCAGAAAGATTATTGTTTTCAGACCTGATTGATTCCATAACTGAATGAGGAGAAAGAGACCAACATTGTGCGAAAGCTCTGAAAGCTGCAGTAAAGCGAATTGTGAAGCCTACAACAATCATACCTTTAGTTTATTCAAAATGTCAATGAAGATCTCTGAAGAAGATAACACATCTGTGGTAACTCTTCCAATAATATGAGATGTACAATCATACCTTTCAACTGTCCAGATTTTTGCAGAATGTACAGATTTTTACCTCATATTTTTAGTCTGTTGCACATAGCATTTGCAGTTTTCTGACAAATCACTGAGGATTGAAGTCGCTAAGCAATGACATACATTTGAGTTTCAGACTTCATTTCCTTAAAAAAAATGCATGCAAGCACACATCCTGTTGTTCTAACAACTTTCTAAGTTTATAAGAGCAATATTTAAAAATTGTCCCTATTTTTGGGCCTTTGTCCTCCCATTATTTTATGCTTTGTCCACATTTCTTGTGCTAAGAGGTTGAGAAATATGTCTAGAACCCTTGAAGTTCTTAAACTGAAGAAACTGTCAAACAATGCTGGCCTTATGAGACTGCTTCAAGTAATTTACCGAGAAGGAAGGAAGACAGATTCAGGACCAACATAAGCTTCTATAAAGAATAAAGGACCACTATTTAAAAGGCTGTCTGGGAATGAAGACATAATAGGTGGGATAAAAGCCTAATGCTATGATTTACTGTTACAATGACCCTCTGAGAAGAAAATATTTTAATGCCATTTTGTGTAGAGTTTCTAAAGAGGTAAGACCAATTTCCTTTGGGGGTGTGAGATTTCAGTGTATTTTGGGAGCTGTGCAAGCATATAATAAAGTTATAAATTTAAATTGCCGTGCTTTATTTTTCTGCACTTATGCGAGAAAAGAACTAAAGTGTAATAGCCCAAAATATATGGATTTGTTTACAAATCAGTAATGATGGAAACCCATGCAACAAGTCCCCTTTATTGAGGGGAGAGATAAGTGTAACAAAATCCTACTGCTGAAAAGACTTTTATCTACTTGTGATGTACAATGAGACAAGTATTTAAAAGTAAACTAAAAATTGTGATAGTCACTATGTCTAGAATGGCTCAATATATTTTCTGATTCATTGATTGATTGCCTGATTGATTGATTAATGTCAAAATGCTAGCTTTTTATGCAGAAAGCTTTTTTGCAGTCTGCATATCCTTGGTGCATACAATACAATACAAAAACACACACCAATAGCCACTGCGTAGACGTATTCAAGCACATATGTTTATACACACCTATGTTTATGTATATGTATATATTGGTAGAACTGGCTACAACAGCATTTATAGTTATGTTAAACATTGTGTTTGTCTTAAATAAAGATACCATGTCCTTAAAAGTCTATGACAGCATTTATTTCTTGGTGCAGGTAACACAAATTACACTGTCAGAAACAGGTACTTGGACATCTAAGGGAGATACACATATTTGGTTTTGGTACAGGTAATAATACCAAAAGATTTGCTTACACCTGCACCATCCAGCATGAAGACCATCAGTTAATCAATAAAATGTATTTGCAAGCCTAATCCTATCTTCCAAAAATATATAAAGACATCACTTGATAATAAACTAAATCCAAAATTGCAATTACAGTTGTTTTACTGAATCTCACTTCACTGAACCACAAATGAATGAACACATTTGACTGAAAATACATTTCACAGAATCACTTCTGACTTAAAAAGTTTATTGACCAAACGTGGGAGGCTCTTTATTATACAAACTCCACAGACACACAACAATGGAGAAAAGAAAAAATGCACACAGCGAGTCACTGCAGAAACACACATAATAGAAAACTTCAATGTTTTTTTCTTGCAGAGGGGCTAGTCCACCATGCCCCCTTATGTAATTATACTAACTCCGCAGTCAAACAACAGTTGAGAAAAAAAAGCTTAGAAAATTGAATGAAGGGTAACAAAAGCTGGAAGTAGAAAGAGAAAAAAGAGACGGCAACAGCACTATAAAAGTTTCTCTAAACAGAGACTTTAAAGAGTCCACAAACAGCACTTCCAAATGTTTTCCAGACTTTAAGTTGTAACCTAAAACAGCACTCTCCCATGTGCCACAGTTCAGCATACAGTGGTTGTCAGTGCTATGAGACACAGACCAGGCAGCATGCCATTGTATCAACACAAAGGTAGACCCAGAGGCATCAGATAAGAACAGACAGTGTTGGGAGTCATACCAGAGGACTTCAAACATCTGAGAAAGCTGAAAGGGGCAGGGCTGACAGAAATCAGGAATGGCAGAAGAAGGGCCTCTTACTAACCATTTTAGTAAAAAAGATGAAAAAAGCACTTTTGCAATCTTTCCAAGCAGCACCTCCATGTATTAATCAAAGGTTCACATGGTTACTTATGGCCACACTTTGAAAACAGTACAATGTTGTACAAAACAGTCCAGCAGGGGAACAGCTAGTGTTCTCCCATGAGAAGAAATAGGCAAAAGAGTAGAGAACATTTTTAGATATAACTGATCTGAGTGGATGTACAAAGTGGGGGACTTTGAGCTAAATTTAGTGAAGTACAGAAAAAGGAAGATAGGAAACAAAGAGGGAAGTTGGTAGAAAATAGCATGAGAAATGACAAGGTGGAATAAAAACTAAACCTGGGAGTAAGACCTGGAGGAGGAGGTATAGATGCTGCAGGTGTGGGCTGGTGGTTGTTGAGGAACCTTTGGAGAGAGAAGTGGTGCAGATCTTAAAGGTGTTAGACAAGGAGATTAAGCAACCTAGGGTAGCTAGGGGAGAGTTAAGGTGGAGGGTTGCATATAAAAAAACTAGATAAATAAAAAGCCACTGTAGGAACCACTGCAAGACCGCCCAATACTCCAAAAGAACGTATTTTATTAGAAAATTAACCACTTTCATCTGGGAATACCCAAGACTTCATCAGAATAACAGATACAACAATAATCACCCTTTTAAAAACTCTTAATTGGTCACATGCCCACAACTGTCAATAAACCAATGGATAGTGAACTATCCTAGTAATTGCCTACAAAAATATTAAAAACTCTGTATAAATATAAAAAAGTATGTTAAAACACAGATACTATGTGATTATAAATGGCCAAAAAATCAAAAATAAAACTAATAATCATAAAATGACAATGTTCACTAACTAAAAATCCCCCCATACCTAATATAAATTAATAGCCCTGTATTTTAAAAGTGGCATCAAGTTGATACTATCATTCAAACCAGGGGGTACTGAGGCATTCAGCCTAAGTTGCCAATAAAATTCCCTAGTGGCTAATAAATTCTCACAGTTCCCACTAATCTTATCTTGGTGAACCTTATCTATAATAACAAATAAAAATTGGGTAAAATTAGAACACCCCATTTTATGCTTATAAAGAGCATTTGTCAGCTGACTATTCTTAATAACATATAAGTGTTCATATATATGTTGTCTTAACACCCTTTCGGTCTTGCCAATATAAAATGACTGGCAGGCCTCACAAATGGCAATATATATACAACCTGAAGTCCCACAGTTACCCATCTTAAGTTTTACCATATGTGGCATCTTAAAGTTGGGGGACCAACCACAGTTTATCTATAAAACTGATAAGAATCTCATATATTGTTTTGAGCACCCCATTTGTAAGAACGAGGATGAAAAGGACATGAATACGTGTGGCAGGTGTAGGTATTGCCCATTTACTTTAATTGGTCATGAAGAGGTGGTTGGTCATTTTATATTGGCAAGGGGCACCCACTATAAATAAAAGTTATAAACTACACCTATTGAATTATAGGGTCTATATTAGAACACCGAACGTTCAAAATTTCGAGTGTTCTAATATCGACCCATTTTCAGCAAATGCTGAAAATATCAAAGAAACAGAAAACCAAATTTTTTCCTAGGGAAAGAATTTAGTTGTCCGTTTCTGTTGCTTTGGTATTTTCAGTGCTGTGGTGGAAAGTTACGGGTCGGGTTCTGGTAAGTGTGCGATTGTGTGGATGTGAGGGTTAGGGCAGGTTAGGTGAGTTAGGGTTAGGGCACGGGTCAGGTAAGTGTGCGATTGTGTGGACGTGAGGGTTAGAGCGGGGTAAGTGAGTTAGGGTTAGGGCGCAGGTGAGGTGACTGTGCGATAGTGACGGACCTTGGGGTTAGGGTTTGGGTTAAGGTAAGTGGATAGTTAGTGGTGTATGTATAGTTTAGTGTAGGGTTAGGTGTAAGAGTTTAGGTGTATGTGTGTGGATTGCTGTTTGTTTGGTGTGCTTGTGTTGTGTGTGTGTTTTGGAACAGCAAATTTTTTCCCTAGGAAAAAATTTGCTGTTCTGTATGTTCGATGTTTTAAATTTTCGATTCATAGGGTTCGATATTAGAACACTCGAAATTTTGAATGTTTGGTGTTCTGATATAGAGCCGAATTATATTATTTGACTGAAATAGTGACTGACACATGGAAATGATTACAGGACTTTGTGTGTGCAGGCGAGGGAGCCCGCAGGATTTTTTGCAGGGGGGTGCAAACCCAAGCCCCGCCCATGCAGCCCCACCCCCGCCCACACAGCCCCAAGCCCACCCCACCCCTCTGCCAACGCAGCCATTCCAGTGTCCCATTACTTGGCTATTTCTCCCCATTTGTCGTAGACACTGTTCAAATCTCTCAGTCTGCATACTGTTTTCTGCTTTACTTCTACAATGATTACATATATTTGTATTTCATTTACAACTTTTATTTCAAATTTTATAGCACAAGCACTGATAGACATTTACTAAACAACACAATAGTCTTACAATGAAAAGAGACTTAGCATTAAAACTTCTCTACCTTTGAAACCCACATTCACTGAAACAACATTGAAACACACATTCAAAGAAAATGCATCTGGCCAGTGGCAGGTTAAGTTTACCTTTGGGCTATTTTCAAATCATAAGCCCTTGCATTTTTTGGACCATGCAAAAAGTTCTTTGATTCACGTTTCTGACTATATTAATTATAAAATATATTTGAATTATATCCCTTGTATAATAGCACCACTGCTCTAAATTTAGTTTTGAACATTTTTCTAGTAAGCAATGAAACAAAACATATAGACTAAATGGCAAACTGCCCAGTTCAGAACACTTCAACCATAAAAAGCCACTCAAACTTCTGTCATTACAATCCACCAATATCAGTCTATACGCACAATCTCTGCAGAAGTAAAAGTAATCTGAATAATTCCACATTAAAGATATCTGAAACTACTGAAGAGGTTGTTGCTAGAAAACAACTTTATATTTCAGTGTTTCATCTACAAATTCAAGGCCTATTGCTCTTGAAGCATACATTGCCTATGGTGCCTTGCACAGTCTTTTCTAGTTATTAACTTTAAATATTAAAGAAATATGAATATTAATTTAACAGGAAGAATGAAACCCCCCTAAGCACAGAAAAAGTTCCATCTACAAAATGCTTTCAAAATTGTTCAAATGAGGTTACATCCCATCAAAAATATACTTTTTTAATATGTATTCTCTTACATATTGTTGTATGTTACAAAGAAAATGTATGAAAATAACTCTCAAAGTAAGGAGGAAAGCAGACAACCAAGTGATATGCCGCGCCAAGTAAGTCCAGTACTGAATTCATTATCATCAAATATTAAAATGCATTGCAGCACTCATCAGAATTCCAGAATATACAGCACTATCTTTTTCATTTTTTTTCTCTGTAGAACAGTGAATGCAATTTGTCCACTGTTTTTAAATGCACCTTGATTATCCCCTGTGAAAATGCCTTAGGCTTAATGATATCCAGCCAGTCAACAAAATGAAATAAAGAAATGCTTAGGTAAAAAAAACTGTCATGCTGCCTTACTGCTCACAGAAACGGATGGTTTTAGAGGGTGTGATTTGATACACTATACTATGGAAGCCATTATAAAAATGTTCAGACTGTTATATAACTAAGTTTCCTTTCCCATACACAGCTCCCCCAGCCATTCCAGTATCCCATTACTTGGTAATTTCTTCCCATTTACCATAAACACTGTAATGTGCATAGTGTCTTTATGCTTTACTTCTACAAAGATTATTTGGATTTCATTTAAAACTTTTAATTTAAATTTTATAGCACAAACACTGATAGACATCTACTATAGCAATAACCCACGCCTGGGTGTGGGTAATGCTAAATTTACCCACGGTTGGCGAAGCCCGAGGGACCAAACAAAGCCAACCGTGGGTAAATTTAGCATTACCCACACCCAGAAGTGGGTTATTGCTATTACACCATGACATTATTTAAGAAAAGAAACTGTTACTTTTCTTAAATAATGGCATAGTATAATGCCTGTTTGCTGCCCTTCCGCAGATGTCTGGCATCCGGCAGTTCTGATGTACTGGCGCCTGTGCAGTACATCAGAGCTGTGGGCAAAAGCGGAGAAAGCAAGATCTCCATTGCTTTTTTTTTAGTGTTTCGCTATGTTAAATGAGTTTAACATAGCGAGACAGTTTTAAAATAAGCAACGGACATCTCCGTTGCTTATTTTAAAACTGTCTCGCTATGTTAAACTCATTTAACATAGCGAGATAAAAGCAACGGAGATCTTGCTTTCTCGTTGTTTAAACACTGTCTCGTTATGTTAAATGGGTTTAACATAGCAAGACAGCTTTAAAATAAGCAACGGAGATCTCCGTTGCTTATTTTAAAGCTGTCTCGCTATGTTAAACCCATTTAACATAGCGAGACAGTGTTTTAAAAATAGAGTTATACTAATGGAAAAAAGTCCGGGCGACTGGACCTTTTTCCATTAGTATAACTCGATTTACAACAGGCACGCTGGCCAATCAGCGTGCACGTTTTTGGGGGGGTCATGGTATAATAAACAATACCATACAGTCTCATAATGAAAACAGACTTAGCATTAAAAATCATCTGCCCTTGAAACTCTCATTCATTGAAACAGCAATGCAACCCACATTCAAAGAAAATGCATCTGACCAGTGGTGGATAAAGTTTACCTTTGTGTTTCAAATCATAGGCTCATTGCACACATACTGTATGTAGAACCATGCAAACACGTGTTATTTGATTCGCCTTCTTGACTGTATTAAATTATAGTCCTTGTATAATACAACACATTTGAGAGCGTGTTTTAAATTTATTGTTTTGAACACTTTTCCAGCTGAGAAGCCTTAAAGGATATACAAAGAAATGATGTAGCTTGAAACGTAAATTATGTATCACTTCCCTCTGTCCCATCCTGTACCTAATTAGGGCAAATAAAAGTTAATAAAATCCCTTTCTACAGGCAGCAAGAGGAAATTAACCTATCACATTGCACTTTGAAAAATGAACATTACTCCTGTCACTTCACTGCTCTTCACTTAACTATAAAACAAGTTAGAAACTCAGGACTGGTATCAATTAGTTAGATTTTTACATATGATTACTTTACACATAACTGTTAAATATGGTAGTGTTGAATTGCTGGCTAAAATGAAATCCATAAGATAGCATATATTTTACTCACAACAGAGAATAAGTGTGTAACATCCAAGTGTTAAATTAAGTGCTTACCTTCAAAATCTCCCAACTATAGCCAAGTGGAAGATCATAGATGAATCAAAGTTATATACACATGGGTAAAGTTACTTAAGATAATCAAATATTAATTGTATTAATTAGAAACCACTCATCACTAACACCACAAAAAGAGAAATAGAATTATCTAAGTATACAATAAGTATGAATCACCTGGAATGTCATAGGTGATCCTTGGCAAAGCTTACAAATAAAAGGAATAAAAGTGTCACTATTAATTAAACACACTAAGCAAATCTATCATCTTGCCAACCCCTCCCTCAATGGAATACATGTCGTATGTAATACAGCAAAACATTTTCCCTGCTTGTATTAGTTATTTAAACACAGTATATGATTAGGTCTGACTTGTTAGCTTCCCACTAATCGTGGGAAGTATCACTGCCATTAGCTTTGACCACTATCATCCATTCTGATTTCTGGACCACAGAAAAGTGGTCCTTTAAAGGTTGCAGGTTATTATTAATTAAGAAGCCTCCCTACCCTCTCATTTGAGTATTTCACCACTACATTCCCTTAATTCACTATCAACAATCTCATTAGTGACATTTAGATACCCAGCCCAGCCCTTAGTACCAAGTGCCTGAACTAAAAAGAATGAAACTTATTTTTCCCTAATGTACTAAAAGAAAGTGGCACATAACATACTACCATTACAAACCTACATTTCTGCTATTTTTCCCATAAATGTTTTGGCGTCAGTAAACAATTGATATGTTTTAATTCTTTACACTGAGTTTTTTTAATTAGGCATGTCCATATTTTCTTTTGTCAGAATTCCTGTGCTTTTTTATAATGCTTACAAAAGAAAATATGGACATGCCTAATTAAAAAACTCAGTGTAAAGAATTAAAACATATCAATTGTTTACTGACGCCAAAACATTTATGTGAAAAATAGCAGAAATGTAGGTTTGTAATGGTAGCAGAAGCTTCTGTGCGACTGGACGCAAAGGGCGTTCTTAAAGTAGAACACCCTTCAAAAAATATAATGTATTTTTTTTTTTTACTTAAAAGTAAATGAATCTCCCACTCAGCCAATTCCAGGGGGGTGCAAATGCACCCTCTTGCACCTGCCTGCGGGCGCCCTTGTGTGCAGGAAGAGAGGCCTTCAAGAAGGGACATGATAAACAGAAGACTGAATAGTATGCAAGGCTAAAGGAGACACCTGTGGACTGTTAGCTGTAATCTACATGCAGACTAGACAGAAAATTGCCTCCTTCTGCCAAAACTAATATATTTGTATGTGTGTTTTTATGTATGATGCTATCCTGGAGAATTCAGTATTTGTTTTTAAGTTTTACATCAAAATACAGGAAATTACTATATGTTTGAATATGATCTCATCAAACTGAAAGTTCTTATATGATTGGTAGACATAAAATATTGTTTCCAAAAATATTAAAAATGCTCATCCTAGAATAGCTATCATCTGTTGATAAAGATTTGTAAGAAATTGATTTAAAAAAATGAACGACTTGACAAGCTTACAACTTTGTTGTGATTGGAGGCCTAATAATTCTTTGTATCTATGTAACATATATCTGTATCACTCTACCTGTAATAATTTAAAAGTAACAATACTGTGATTTTGATTCCATTTTGCAGAATCGTATTTCGTGTCAGACATTTACAATGATGGTGATTATAAAGTAGGATCCTACAGATAGAAGGTTAAAGTCTGAGCCCAAAATATTGAAAATGGCAAAGTAATGAGAAATAATTTGCCAAATGAAATGCAGGCTCATAATGCTGGCAACTAATAATAATCCTGGCCCACGCTTTTAGTATACCAATCTAAGGGACCCAGCTCAAAAACTGTGATACCACATTGTCCTGTTCACTCCAAAATAGTAATTTTGCAATCATTAGGTAAAATCACCATTTTGGGAAGATAATAGATAAAAGATGATACTGCAAAATATTCAAGTAATGACGCATGAATGCTGTGCAGAAAATCTGGCCTCAGAATGACAAAAATGCTCAGCTTACTGTCATTTGCTGAGAACCAGGGAAAATATGACAAAAGTAACAATAGTCACAGCAGTGAGCATGATTACTTCATCTTGTAGTTATATAGCGGTAAGGAGAGTCATATATCCATTCCAGCAAAGAAAATATCAGCAAATCTTAAATCTGGATGTGAAGTTTAATTGTGACACATGATTATTCAGTCATTAAGTGTGATTGCTAATGTATAATTCATGCATTTTGTTTTTGAAGCATGAGACTGCAGTATCCTGGAGAGTTTTCCTTACACTAAGATACAGCTATCTCAGAGTTAGTATATACGATTAATAGGTTCAAGGGGAACCATGTAAAATGTTTTTGAATGATTTTATCAATTCTGAATTTGGATTGCTCTTACAAATTGTGCTCTTTTTTGTGATCGCACATAGGGTATTGGTTATACAAGAATCTCATTTTAGTCAGGGAGCTGGTAAGTGTGTGTGAAGGAGGGTGATAGTTCACTAGGGTGGGGTTTGGATGATGGTAGAGCATTTTCTTTATTTTAGAGTTTAAAGAAAGAAGAATAGAGGACTAGGTTCTTTATGTCATGGACTATAACACTGACGAAACTGGATATATGGTTGATATTACAAGGGACTGGCTATCTACCACTATCATAATATAGGTGCCTATGCTGGGTAAAGGTTATAAACTACAGTGAGCAAAGTATGAGGTTTCAAACAGCACTGCATCTGCACTGTACCTGGTATATCTGAAAAAGAGACACAGAGAGAAAGAGACAGAGAGAGAGAGAGAGAGAGAGAGAGAGACAAAGAAAGAGACACAGTGAAGGTCGTGGTCCTAGATGTCAAATAATACAGTACTACAGAGGGGCTATGATGGGTCTATCTTGTAAGAGCTGCATGCCGTAAGTTTTAAAATATGGGGATGGCTAGAAAAACATGTACTTTTGTGTATGTATACATATGTGTGTGTGTATATATCGAGATATATGTGTACGTGTGTGTGTGTGTATAAATATATATATGTATGTGTGTGTGTGTGTGTGTGTGTGTGTGTGTGTGTGTGTGTGTGTGTGTGTGTGTGTGTGTGTATAAATATATATATATATATATATATATATATATACACACACACACACACACACACACACACACACACACACACACACACGCATATGCATACACACACACACACACACACACACACACACACACACACACACACACACACACACACACACACACACACCACACATGCATAATTATATATGCCAAGGGCTATATAAAGTTGGAATAATACATATATGTGGTATATATTGTGATAGGATTTAGTCATAGCATGGAAGGCAAGGCTAAAGGAGTTGAATAATTCCATCATTATTGTTCACTATCACCATAATGCAACCGTAGCATTTTAACACAGATCATGTTGGAAATTGTAACGCTTAGGTTTAACCTTGCCTGACTCCCACACAAACACAAGCAAATGCATACATACACATAGACACAGACTCACAGACAGAGACACACACACACACACACACACACACACACACATATCCACATACACTTTACTGTCTGAGGAGGTTATGAGGTACTTGGGGAACAGTTGACATTTGTTTAAGGTGAAGTTGCTATTTTTAATGTGATAGTGGTTGCAGGTGGGGGATTCTTTTCACTTCTTGATCATCATTTCTTCCTGAATATTTTAACAAATTACAGAGGAAAAAACATACCTACTGGAATATTTAGTAGAGACTGTGATGGACTGACTCTAGTTTACTTTAAAATGTATAAAGATGTATAAAAATGAATGACTTGACAGGTTAACAATGTTGTTATGATTGAAGACCTAATCATGATACTCTATATCAATATAACATATATATATATTTCTTTCTCTCACTTTGTATACATATGTGTGTGTGTGTGTGTGTGTGTGTGTGTGTGTGTGTGTGTGTGTGTGTGTGTGTGCGCGCGTATGCACACATATACAGACACACACACACACACACACACACACTTTAATGATGATGATAATACATGTATGCTGCTCCATAATTTTGGAGTCTGGTTGCTTATTACTGTAGTGTGCTCCTGATGAGTGGTGAAGCTATTAACATCCTTCTTAGTGTGTTAAGTTGCTGTTTTACTTCAAATGCTGGTGTATTTTGACATTATTAATGTTGACAATGAAGACAACTGAGTAATCAAATGTACATGTTGTGGCACAGTGTGTGAGTCTGAATCAGGATCTTTTGCAGAAATTAATATCAAAAATGCCATTTCAAACCACAAAACTGAGAAATATTTTTTACCTTGCAAAGTAGTCTGTTTACCAAATATCAATCATTCAAACCTAGAAACTTAAAATTTCATTGAACATGGCCAAATGTAACTCACTGGAACTATTTGATTTTTCAAAACCATTTGCCCGACCATCATGGAGGTAGAGACTTACACATTTTCAGATTTCAGTAAAATTAGATAAAGACAGTGAAGAAATCCAGGCAACACTTTGTTATATGCTATGGGCAAGGAGGCAGAAGCAATATACAGTGTGTGCTCATTTTCTGAAGACCAGAGTGGTAGTCATTAATAAGTCAGCTGAGTGAACACTGATTTCCAAAGAGAAATGTCGCACGTGAAAGGGCAAATTTTAAAATGTTCAAACTAAAGGAGAAAGTGTTGAGGCTTTTGCATAGGGCTTTCATGAACTGTCTGGAAACTGTGGTTTGATAAAAATAAATATAAACAGAACTGTAATTGTGCTGGCTTGTAATAAAGCATCTCAAAACCTACAGCCAGAAGTGAAGTTAACCTTAGAGAAAGCAATAGAAATTGTTAGAGGGGCAAACAAATAAAGAGACAAAATTCAAATATAAATATGGCAAATACGCTTGGCTTTGGGGTGCAATGCCCTAATTGTATGTCTCAGGTGGGTGGGGTTTGTTTAACAGCCTCAGGACTGGAGGAATCATGTAGGGAAGGGGATCATTTCTTCTGGAGGTGGGGGGGTTGTGCACACTTGGGGGCACACTAAGTCAGTGTGATTTACCAGATAGACACCAGGGAAAGTACCACTCAAGCTACCTGTGGTGGAACAGCATAAGCATCTTCTTGAGAAGCAGAGTGAATGTAAACTGACAAATGCATGAGGTGTAACAATTTTTATACTGAGTCAGAGCGGTACACTGCACATGACAGAAGGTGTAAGAAATGACACAAGGTGAAATATTTGCTGTTGTTTGTACTTGATGAAGAGAAGTGTTCAGAAAGCATTTTTCCTGGATTCAGTGACTGCTATGCCAAACATGAATCAGACTGCAAGTAAAACTCCTTATCCATTGAACCCCAGTACATTTTAAGACTAATACAGGGGATGATGTTACTGTAATACCAGCACTACATACAGAATCATCTTGGAGTATCCAGAGTTGCAGGAAGCAGAAACAGAAACATATTGCACTGAAAGCAATCTCAATTTCACTGGTAGATTCCTAGCCGTGTCTGACTGGGGTTTCACTTCAGAAGCCTGAATGATCACAAGCCTGAATTGCATAAGCCGGAAGACCAAAAGCCTGAAATTTCATAAGCCTGAAAACTCAAAAGTCTGAATCCCATAAGACTGAAAATATACAGAACACAAAAAATGACACACAAAAACACATACAAGACAAAGGATAGCAGTTTTCACCTAGTCTGGGCTCCCTGCAACCCCCCACACCCCTTGCTAATTAAATATATCAACTCAGAGATTGCACTTTAGTGTAGTGAAGTATATATCTATGTAGGGGGTGTGGGGGTGCAGCCCCCCACATGGGGGCTCCAAGGGGGCTTTCCCCCTGCTTATATTTGGTGGAATATAATCTGTTTTGTGTTGTCTTCAGTCAGTATATGTATCCTGTTTTCAGTCTTAAGGGATTCAGGCTTTTGAGTTTTCAGGATTATGACATTTCAGACTTTTCGTCTTCCAGCTTATGCAATTCAGGCTTGTGATCATTCAGGCTTCTGAAGTGAATCCCTGACTGGAAGGGGCACAAGTCTGAGTTTTGGGTTTATGTGCTGGATAATCTGTACATAAATAATTTGTTCAGCAGAAATGTGCATATGAGTTGAGACTGCCACAATAAATGAAATAAATGTAGATGTGTTTGGTGACATTGGTCTGTTCAGCTGTGAACCAGTATCAACTGTTCATATAACATCGTGTTAGTAAACCATCTGTTGTGTGTATGCTGACAATGATAGCTATGGCCAAGGTGCTGCATTACTACAGATGGATGGATGGATAACTGTTACAACCATTTGCTTATTGCTCCAGAATGCTAATGAGTGCTGGACAGGGATCTTCACAGATTGAGAAATAGTGCCTTATAAATGTATGGGCTTCTGAAAAGTTCTCCAGGTATCTACTGGGGCTAGGGAGATTCAACTCTAGACTGACCATAAACCATTTGGTCCACTTACTAAGTCCTACAATCTGGATAAAATATCACCTAGATGTCAAGGCTGTATGTGAGACTAAGACATTTCAATGCCAGATCTGTTCATGTGCCTGGAAAGTAATTAATAATGGCAGACGTTATCCAGAAATCTAGGATGTGACAGATGCAGTCAGATACAGAAAAATATACTGCTGCCTATGTGCCAAGGATTATAGTAATTGGAGCAGTGACTACAAAAAAGTTAGGAAATATTATGTTGAAACAAGCTATTAAGATTGGCAGTGAGTTACAAACCATCTTTAAATATGTCCAGGATCGATGACAACCACAGGACACAAATTAAACTTTACACTGTCAGAGCGCAATTGTCCAAACAATTGCTATAACACCATGATAGAATAGTTGTACCCTCATTTGAACATATCACAGTGTTAAAGCAAATACATGAAGGACACCAAGGCTTAACAAAATGTCATGAAAAACTCAAGATGCCTGTATAGTGGCCTAAAATTAACATGGACATTGCAAAGCTGATGTCAACATGTCAGTTCTGCTATCCATAAACAATTTCAGAGAAGAGTGCCATTTCTGCCAACTGTTTTACCACGATGTCCTTGGCAAAAGGTAGCTGCTGGCTTGTATGAATTTAAAGATAAAAGTTACTTAATAGTGGACTATTACTCTTGAGCCATAAAGATATCACATGTACCAATGACAACAAGTCAACAAATCACAAAAGGTTCAAAACTATGTTTATAAAATATGGAATACCCATTGAACTGGGGCAAATAGTGATACACAATTTATATCAAACAAATTCCAACAGTTTGTTGACAAAGATGATTTAATTCATAGTAAGTAAAGCCCTCACTATCTTCAATCAAATAGAGCTGTTAATAAGCACAAACTGCTAAGAAGATATTGAGACAACTAGATCCTCACAAATCTCTCATGTCATACCAGGCTACTCCACATATAGTGACGGGAGTAAACCATTTCCAGCTAATGCGTGGCAGACAGATAAGGCCTGTCAAGTGAATCCAGAGATTCAAACCTGAGCCAAAGGCTAGGCCATATGAGTCAGTTTTGCCAAATGATCAAAAAGTCAAAATCTGTGTAAGAGATGTTTTCAATAAATAAAACCACTTTTAATAAAGTAAAAAACAGCAAACAGTGTTTTTTACTTTTTTACTTTATTAAAAGTGGTTTTATTTACAACTATTATCATCAGAGAGTTCCGGGTCCTGTTACTGCGTGGCATTCTTTGGATTATTGGCTTGTTCTACTTGCTGTTTTTTTATGTTTTCAATAAATGCCAGTGAATCACCATCTGTCCTTCAGCCAGACCAGTCCAGTCACTGTCCTAAGAGTAACAGAGAATGTGAGAGACAGCTGGTGTTGCAGTAAAAAAAAAAAAAATAGAGACAATCCATGGTCATACATGGTGCAGCAGTTCCAGAAGCATATCGAGGTGAATGCAGAGCTCCTAAGATTCATTGCCAGGTGCTTTCCTTAGCCAGATTGTTTCAGGTTCATAGAAGGCTCTACCACAACCTTCTATCCAAGATTAGGGTGGAAGTTCTGAATTCATAATGTGTTCCAACAGTCTCTGTACTGTTAATTCAAGTGGACTGTACCTGATTCTACCAAGACTGTTCTATAAACAGACAGCAGAAAATGTTCAAATCATTTTACTTGCTTGTCTATTTTCCTTCCACACATTCTAATTCTATTCATAGACCTTGATGTTGTCATGAAGTTCACATTCCAGTAAGATATTCTTCATATTGATCACTGCTGCGGTAGCCTTAGATATATGGGTTACATCTTGCAAAGAATATAACAGACAGCTTTCAAAACTTCAGGGCACCTTCCACATACCCAAACTGCCCAGCAGCTTGAGATGACCTGACTAAAAGACAAGTTTGGGTGGTAATCTTTTAATAATTTTACTGCCACAGAAGAAAACATTCCTCTGAGAATTTTAAGGCCAACAGCCAGCTTGTGCTTTCCTTTTTTGGGCAGAGAAGTTCACTTTGGGGAAAAAACACTTCCATTTTCCTATATTTACTCATGTTTTATTAATTCCCCTTCAGGAAAGTTATTTTAAAACCAGGAGTGTTGTGTTTTAACAGACACTCTTGAGACTGTAACTTACTTCTAAATGGAACACTCATTTTTACTGTCACTTTTAAAGTAGTGCAAACTAACTGTTAACATATTTTGTGTGGAGAGATTGTGTTTAATTTTCCATTGTGGGGTTGTCATAGTGTTTGAAACTGTTTTTACTCTGTTTTTTTCTATAAAAAGCAATTTCTATGGACTGGTAGTTTTACTGGCATTTACTGCTCATCTTCCCTGGGAAAGAGACATTATTTTTTGACTTGATCATGGAACAGGCTGTCAGTCCAGCAGTTGGTCCTTCTTCCAGCCACATAACGAAAAAGTTAAACAAAAAGCTTTTGCAGCCACAGCAGACTAGCAATTTGTTTCAGCTGCAGGTGGGTGACCCTTCTGTGACCATTTGTTGTACTTCAGACCACTCATCTTAGGTTCATAGGTTGATACTAGGCTATCTGCCCTAGGGCATTTATAAGCCTAGCCAGAGTGTGTTTGGCTTTTGCCACCCTTTTAGATTAGTAGACTGTGCCTCTGTATAGTAGGTCACAGAAGATAGCCCTTTTAAGGTTAGTTTACTGTGCCTCTGTCTAGCAGGGACACAGAAGAGATCCCAGGGGTAAACTTACAATCTCCCATCCACTTGTCAAGATTTCTCTTGAAGAGGGTCAGTGAGGGGCTCTGCCTAACATGGATTGGGATTTTGTTCCAGAGTGAGGGGAGCCTCCGGGATATGAATCTGTCCCTCCAGCATATCCTATTTATTTCTGTGCTGATGTTTAAATCCCTGGAGCATGTAGCTCTAAGGGATTTGGATTTCCTGAGGTAGAGCATGTCCATTAATTCTGGGTTGGACATGGCTTTATACGTCAGGCACAGATCGCCTCTGAGTAGGCGGTAAGCAACTGAGTAGAGCTGGAGTTTCTTTAGCCGAACTGCATAGGGCATCTGTTTGAGTCCCTTGATCCTCTTGGTGAGGTACGTTTGGGGTCTTTCCAGTTGCTGCAGGTGTCAGGTAAGGTACATCCCAAATGGGGCATTGTATTCAATTATGGGCCTGATGAGTGATGAGTAGAGGGGCACAATGACCTCTCTTGATCTAGATGTGAACCCTTTCGTGATAAGGTGGGCTATATAGAAGGTCTTTCTAACCACTTTGGCAACGTGATTGTCAAAGGAGAGATTACTGTCTACTTGGGTCCCCAAGTCCCTAATTACTTCTTCCGTACTTAATGGATTACCATCTATGTGGTAATTTGGGGGCACTTTGTTTTTCCCAAAGGGGATGACTATGCACTTTTTGGCATTTAGCTTTAGGCCATGGCTCTGGCACCAGTTATCCATCTCTGAGACCCTTTTGGAGGATGCTTGTGTCAGCCGGAGAGTCGATTATGGCCCCCAGTTTGCAGTCATCTGCGAACTTGGTCAGCCATAGTCCTCCTGTATTAGCCTGTACCTCAGAGAAATATATGCCGAACAAGAGAGGTCCCAGGACTGAGCCTTGTGGGACACCACTTGTAACTGGTTTAGAGTCTGACATGGCATCTGCAATTCTGACCATGTGGGTTCTATCCCTGAGCCAGTTTGCAACCCATCTTGTGACATAGGGGTTGATATTTAAGCTGGTGAGCTTATTTATGATGCCTGAGTGGGGTATTGTGTCAAAGGCTTTTGCGAGGTCCAGGTAGGCTGTGTGGACTACCTTCCCTTCATCTATGGCCTTGGTAACTGTTTCAAAGAAGTTGACCTGGTTCAAGAGGCAAGATCTGCCCTTAACAAAGCCAAATTGGGTAGGATCCAGTGTCTGGAGGTTCCCAATGTCTTTGTTTATGAGTTCCATGATGATACACTCCATAGCTTTGCAGACCAGGCTAGTCAGGCTTATAGGACGATAGTTTCCAGGGTCCGTTGTGGCACCACCTTTGAGGAGCGGGACCACTGTTGCTGTACGCCATTCCTTGGGTACATATCCTGTAGTAAGGCTGAGATTGAACAGTGACTTTATGTGAGGGTTCAGTTCTTCTTGGAGCTTGTGTAAGACGAAGCCCGGGACACCGTCCGGTCCCATTGATGCTGTGTTTTTTTTGCTTTGGAGAGGGCAGCTCTCACTTGTGCATCTGTGATGTCAGGGAGGCTACACTCTGTTGGGATAGACATTTGCTCTTTTGGGGGGGAAGGGGGGGGGAGTTTGCACTGAGCCTGTCTGCCAGGATGTTGGCAATGTCTGTGGGTTCAGTGTATTTTTTGTCATTTTGCACTAACGCAGAGCATATCTGGGAGTTGCCACCCAGGTTTCTGACATAACTAAAGAAGGCCTTGTGATTATCTTTAGTGTCTTGTGCAATTTTTCTTTCGAAGCTGGCCTTAGATGATTTTATGAGGGATTGTAGTTTCTTGCTAGTACTGATCAGCGATGCCTTCCCTTTTTGGGATTTTGATCTATCATTATGAAACTATACACCAGGGGTCACATCTGTGTCACTGCTAGACAGGGGCACAGTAAACTAATTCTATTATATAAGGGGACCTTCATTGTGTCACTACTAGACAGAGGCACAGTATTCTAGATTTACATTTTTGTACCATTTCATGGGGTGGCAAAAGCCACATCACTATGGCTAGGCTTACAAATGCCCCAGGGCAGATAGCCTAGTACTATACTATGAAACTATGAAACTATGTAGTAGCTTCCTCCTTCTGTTGTATAGCTTATCTATGGCCGGGGTCCACCAGACAGGTCTCCTGCCTTTGGAGGAGTGAGTCTTGATTTTATTTGGGATAGCATGATCCATGCATTCCTGTAGGTGTCCATAGAATGCGTTTGTAAAGGATTCTGTGGTTTGAGCCATATTTTCCACTGGCCCGGGGGCTTTGAAGGATTCCACCTCGGTTTTGAGAAGTGCGAAGTTTGCTTTTGAGAAGTTCTTCACCATGGTTTCCTTGGCTGGGGGTGGGGACGGGATATGGATGTCCAGTGAGATTAATTTATGGTCTGACCTTACCACTGAGGGGTATACCTCTGGTATGGAACATAGAGTCCCCATGTTGGTGATGACCAGGTCCAATATGTTTTCCCCTCTTGTGGGAGTGGTAACCAGTTGTTCCATAGCATTTGAGTTTATAAATTCTAGGAACCGTTGGGCGAGGGTGTTGGGGCTTGAGTAGTTTTCCCAGTCAATGTTTGGGTAGTTGAAGTCACCCAATATAATGGTGTTTAGAGAGACCTTCATATTCTCCAGTGTTCTCAGGAAAGCTGAGTGGGGTTCCTGAGTTTGGGAGGGTGGTCTGTAGCAGGCTACAAACTGAAAGGCAGTTTTGCCCACTGTTAGTTGCACATGGATGGTCTCTGATGCTTCGTGCAGTGCCACTAACCTGGAGATGTGGGTATCTTTGATGAATATGGATACTCCCCCTCCTTTCGTAGTTCGGTCCGAGTTTTGGGGCTGAAAAGCATGGTATGAGGTATAACCTGGTAGTGCTGGGGTGCTCTCGGGAGCCTTGAACCAAGTTTCTGTTATTGCACAGATATCGATATTCTCCATACTGAGGAGAGCCTTGAGTGTGTGCATCTTGAGGTTTAGACTTCTGGCATTGAGCAGCATTACCCTTAGTTTTTTTTTCCTTCTGTTGTCTATGGAGGTGAGTTTATGTTTTGAGCCTTGCCTAAAAAAGGCACTATGGGGGTGGCAAGAGCTTTAGCCAGTATTCAAAAGCCCAGGGGTGACAGGTGCAAGCCATCCCTAGTGAAGCAACGTGGCTTGTCGAGCATGTCATCCCAGGCTGACAGACACTGGATCCCCTTTGAATGACACCAATACTTTAGCCAATTGTTAAAATTGATCATTTTGTCTTTATACTGTGGCGTCATTCTTGGTGAGGGCAAGATGCTACTCAAGGTCAGGGTCATGCCAGCCTGGGCTACATGATCAGAGAGCTCCTCTATGTCTCTTTTCATGTAGTCCAGGGAGGTACATCTCAGGTCATTCACACCAGCATGGACAATGACGGAGTCATATTTGTACTTGCTTTGGAGTGACCTGAGTGCTTGTGTTATGTGGCAGATTCTGGCACCCGACAGGCAGCTTACAGTGACCTTCTCCTTGTTCAGTCTGGTGAGTGGGACGTCAGTGTGTCTGACAATAGAGTCACCTATTACAAGTGTATTAGGTGTGTTGTTTAGCCTTAAGGGCTGTGACTGTGTGGCACAATGACTTTGTGAACTATGTGATATGTGGGTATTTTTGTGGGGTAGGGGTTGCTTGGATGTCTGCTTTGGAGGTCTCTGCTGCTTAGGCAGATTTTTATTTAGAGCCTCCGAGTATGCTTTTGTGTGTTTATGTGTTTGGTTTGCTGATGCGATAGGTCTATGTGAGACTGGATTTGTGGTGTGTGTGGTTCCCTTCTCCTCCTGACTGACTGTGCCAGTACTGGGTTGAGAGAGCTCAGCCTCCAGTTTGGCTATATAGTTGCATCTCTCACATATATTTGAGATTACCCCAAATCCCTCTGGTGTAGCACCTACAGCCACTATGGACAGGGGGTTAGCCATGTCCTCTGTGGCTATTGACGTCCTGTCAGTGGGCAAAGAAGAGCCACTCTTGCTGGTCCTGGGAAAGGCTACGGGGAAGGTTTCCCTGTCATGTCAGAATGCTGTGCCCAGGGAAGCAGTGGTTGCCATTAGTAACACAGTTACCCCATTCTTCATGTCAAAAAGAAACAGAACCCCCAGATATGTATCTACTCCTCATGAAATTTCTTTGAATAGGAGTTGTTTC
Source organism: Protopterus annectens (assembly GCF_019279795.1). Taxonomy (NCBI): domain Eukaryota; kingdom Metazoa; phylum Chordata; order Ceratodontiformes; family Protopteridae; genus Protopterus; species Protopterus annectens. Next base: position 970,623,060 of record NC_056725.1, on the reverse strand, counting down.
CTGGCACTGGCTCAGGGTTTAATTCAGGCTATTGATCCTTCTTGTAGAGTACTTTTAGGTAAAAGTAAGAGGGATGCCTCTTTTCCTGAAGAGATTCATGATTCTGAATCTGAACAGGAAGGCAAAGGGATGGATTCAGGGTTTTGTCGTCAGAATTTTGATTCAGATTCAGTTTTTGATTCCTCCTGTAGGGGTTTCTCTTTGTATAAGATGTCCCAGTGTTTTCTGTGGGAGAACACTGTGGCTTCTCAGTCCCTCAGAAATTACTATGAGCTGTTACAGAAGGATTTTCCACAACTTACACCAATTCCTCCTGTCCTGTCTGCATTAGATGATGTGTGTGTTATTGCCTGGATTTTCTTGATAGCCAGCTGTCCCTAAAAAGGCAGATAGGAAGCATAACACTCCTCTGTCTTTAAAATATTTGTACAATATTCCTAAACCTGACCCAGCAGATATAGTTTTAGTTGACTCCTCTGCTGCTAAGTACTTAGTTAATTTCAATTCTACCCTTTCTTATAAGTATACTAAAACAAAGAGTGAGAAGGTCACACAAATAAATCAGTAAAAACTAAATGAAAACTCCAGCCAAGCTAGAACTTCCACTGAGTGACCTCTCAAACCTCTTGTATCAGAGGCACATGGGATATATGCAAATATCCCATTATGAACATCAGGTGTTTTAGCTATATGGTGATTCTGAATGCCCATGACCTATTTCTTTTTAAGTCTTTTCAATGAACAATTTCAGGCCAATAAAGCCAAATCCCACGAGCTGTGGATATGCATATTTCAACCTTGTTATAACCTCATCAGCACAATACAAGCAAAATGTTTGACTAAGCATAGGAAACACAGGACTGTTATACCCAGCTGACATCCATTACCATTAGGGTAACTGTAAAATACCTAACTAACAAACTAAAACAAAGAGTGAGAAGGTCACACACAAAAACCAATCATTACAAACTAAATGAAAACTCCAGCCAAGCTAGAACTTCTACAAAGTAACCTCTCAAAGCTCTTGTATCAGAGGCACATGGGATATATGCAACTGCCCCTTATGAGCATCAGGTGTTTCAGCTATATGCTGATTCTGAATGCACATGACTTATTTCTTTTTAAGTCTTTTCAATGGACACTTTCAGGCCAATAAAGCCAAACCCCACTAGCTGTGAATATGCATATTTCAGCCTTGTTATGACCTCATCAGCACAGGACAAACAGAGTGTTTGACTAAGCATAAGAAAGACAGGGCTGTTCTACCCAGCTGATGATGATTGCCATTAGGGTGACTGCAAAATATCCCAACTAATAAACTAAAACAAAGAGTGAGAAGGTGTCAAAGGAAAAAACTTCAAAGACCAATACACGTAAGGTTCAGTTAAGGCTTAATTGACTTGCTGCAAGGAGACAAAAACATGCAAATACAAGGATTTGTCTAACTACTAACAGGAAGTATGCTTATTCTTATACTATTTTACAAGACATAGCCTTCTAAGCTGACGTAATAAAACACAACTTTTAGCATTGTTCTACAGCAGATGTTGCTCAGATTTTCTGCTGACATGACTAGATTTGTGTGAAACTTTTGAGAAAAACAACCTGGCCTTGGTGACCATTAATCCGTTTACAAGCATCTATTGTACAGTGTTACATTTCAAGGTACTTTTCTAACTCAGATATAAGCAAATGCTGATTGCAGTTCATATTTTCAAGCAGGCTTTGTACTAGTTATCTGTAACTTCTACAGCTGTGTATTTTCTCACAGCACAGTGGAACTTCTTGTCTAAGTTTCATACAAGTAGTATTGTTCTATTCATTATTTTCCTAACGCAAGCAGAAATCAACTGCTTCTCAGTAAATTTCCAAGGCACAAGCAAGATTTTAGCTAACAATACAAGGTCAGAAAGCAACTGCAGTTTGTACAGATTTATGCAGTATGAAATAGAATAAATGTGTTAACCCTTTTCAAGCTCTAAATGCACTAAGCATATTGCTAATACACACATTAATACATATTTTTCTAACATTTCCCCCCTATTAATACTTTTATTCTACTTTCAAAATAAGCATAAACAGTTTGTTTTCTTCTCCTAACCTCTTCCACTCAGGATTTGCAGTTAAGAGAGTCATTCAGTTTAAACTCATAAAAGCATTTTCAGTCTTTTAACAGTTCTTCAAACTCAGCACTTTGATATAAGGTTTCAAAAACTGACATGTCTATAAGGTCTTTAATCAGTCTTTTCATGCAGGGGATACCACAACAAACACATACTCCCAGTAGCAGCATACCTACACAAATGGCAATCAGGATGTTCATTAGGATGGTACCCCACCCCCAAACCATTTCTGGAAAAAGTCCATCAGTGGGTTTGGGCCTGGTTTGGTCATGGCCGACACTTGCTGAATTACCTCAAGATGATTGTCTATCTCATGTTTATGGTTAGGAATATACGAACAGCATTCTTCTTGGATTAAAGCGCACGTACCACCTCTCACGCTAGGGTGAAGTTGAGAGCCATGCAGTTTTGGAGCACTACAGTTCTCATAGCATTCAGTTCATCAGTCACCAATTCGGGAGCAGAAAAAGTTGCGTTGCTCATTACTTCGAGAAGTTTTGACAGTTTTCGCAGCTCCCAGATCAATTTCACTGCTCCATATGCTGGTAATATGCCTGCCCATGATATAACGCTATCACTCAAATCCATGTGTGTCAGTCCTTTGCCTAGAGAGTGATGGTCTTTCCAACACACATCGATTTGTCCCACTGGATTTACAGGTTTCTTGACGACTTCTCGGACATTTTGAATTTTTCCACGAGGCAAAACTGCAGTGTGTCGTATGGCCGGAACCAGGTAACCCAAAAAACAACTGCCGGACCAATTCTCAGGTAATCATTTGTATGCCTTTCTGCCACACACAAAATAACAGTCCTCTACTTTAGTAGTAACCTTTCTATGAATATACACTCGCCCTGCATGAAACATTTTTCTATCAATTGTAGACAGCTCTTTATAAAGAACATAATTATGTTTTACTTCATCAAGTGTTTTGTGCATCAATCCAAGAAATGAATCATAGTTTGTATTACAATAACGATCTACATTGTTCCCTTTAGTGTAACATTTATAAGGAACAGTCATATTGCAATTGCTCCAACCCAACTGAACAGTATGATTTTTATAAAAACACACAGATCCCTTTTGTGGAACAGACAAGTGCAATGCTATTTTATCTTGTGCTGTAATGGTTGAGGTATCATAAACCAAGTTCTCCCAGGTCTCATTGACCCCTAGGGGGACCATAGTCATTAATAACCCCCCCGTATGCTGTCGGCAAAGCTGTGCAAATCCAGCAATTCGAAACATTGAATGTCTCAGCATACACATATTTAATTGCCTGGTAAGTGTTAAAGTTTGGATGCCAGTTTATGAGTAACGCTTCATGTTTATTCAGTTCAGTCTGTGTGGCTGGGAAAAGAAAAGGCCACAACAAAAAGATTATTGTCACTAATACAGTTAACAGGATGATTATGCAATACTTCTGAGGAAAGGGTTGTTCTGCATTCCTGTTTCTTCTGGACTCTATCATTTTTGCTCTTGGCATGTAACAAGATTTTTGTCCAGTTTAAAGTTTTTAACTAATTTACAGTGCATCAGTTGGATCCAGGAGGCACGCTCTGCGATTTTGACTGCAGTGGGTGTTGACAAAAGCACTTGATATGGACCTTCCCACTTCGGAGATGCCCAATTCTTATTCTTAACTATCTTCAGCCAGATCCACGCTCCAGGAGGCACTGCCACTTCTGACAGTCTGGTTCGTTCTTTATCTGAAACAGAATTTAACTGCAACAAATGTTTAGAATTTAAAAGGTTTCGCATATACTCAGCTAATGTACTGTCAGCTTCCTGGTCTGCGGGCATGAGAGATTTCCACTGAGGTATATAGTAAGCCCTTCCAAAGAGTTTTTCAAAAGGAGTCAATCCTTTTGCATTCGGAACAGTTCTCATGCTCAACAGTGCCAGGGGCAGACAGTACACCCAGTTTCTCTGCGTTTCTGTTATTAATTTTCTTAGCTTACTCTTTAAAATCCCATTATGCCTCTCTACTAGCCCTGCTGATTGTGGGTGATACGCACAATGATTTTTTTTAGAGAAATGCTAAAATGTCTACTTAACTGCTGTATGGGCTGGTTTACGAAGTGTGTGCCATTAATTGTCACTGTAGATCCTTTCCGGAATGCCAAATCTAGGGATGATTTCTTTAACAAGAACTTTGGCCACAGTTGTAGCATCTGAATTTTTAGTCGGAAAGGCTTCCACCCATCTGGAAAACATATCTACAATGACAAGACAATACTTCTTATTTTCACATTTATTCAACTCTATGAAATCCATACAGATAGTATGAAATGGATACGGTGGTGTAAGGAAACTCCCTTGCTTGGGCTTTAACGCCCCTTGTGCATGATGTTTATTACAGATGTGGCATAATGAACAAAATTTTTTAGAGTAGTTTGTAAATCCGTACGTCGTGAACACTTGGTTCACCAGCTGTACCATCCCCCCTGTTGAGACATGGCACTGCCCATGGCTCAACAAAGCTGCATATCTAAACAAATTAGATGGCAATATTGGTTTTCTTTCTTTAGAGATGTACAGCCCCTTTTCGAGAATTGCTCCTCGTTTCACCCATCTTTATTTTTCAGTTTGGATAGTAAGTGTTTGCATTGTCTTTAACATTTCTAAATCTAAAATCTCAGAGGGTTGTAGTTCCTCATTCAAAAGAAATACTTCTGAAGCTGCCTGCTTTGCACCTGTATCAGCTCTCGCATTACCTTTTGTAATCCTGTCCTGTTGCTTGGTATGAGCTGTGCATTTACAAATAGCTACTTTTTGAGGTAACTGAATAGATTCTAAAAGATCTAAAATAAACTGTGCATGATTGATTGGTTTGCCAGTAGATTTTATCATTCCTCGATTTTTCCACTGTTGCGCAAAAACATGTACAGTAGAAAAAGCGTACTGGCTGTCAGTAAAAATATTCACACATTTACCTTTTGCTAACGTACATGCCCGTGTCAAGGCAATCAATTCTGCTGCCTGTGCAGATAAACTATGTGGTAAAGATTTCGCTTCTGTAATGTCTGTGTCAGAAACTACTGCATATCCTACTAGGTTCTGTCCTGCAGGGCCCCTTTTGCATGAACCGTCCACATAGTATGTCACCTCGGCATCATCCAAGGGAACATCCGTAAGATCTTTTCTAGGCAGTGTCTTTTGCTCAATCACCTGCAGGTAGCTGTGTGGTGTGCCATCTGCAGGGGTTGGGAGCAAGGTAGAAGGGTTCAAAGTCGTACATCGTTCAGTTGTCATACGAGTTTGGCTCAACAATATAGCCATACAGGAAAGATGCCTAGCAGGGGAAAGATATGTTACCTTCTCTTGTAGTAAAATAATTGTGACTGCATGAGGCACTCTCAGTGTGAGAGGGTGGAACAACACTACTGAGGCCGAAGCCTGTACTGCCATTGCAGCTGCAACTACTGCTTGTACACAGTGAGGTAAAGACCATACCACTGGGTCCAGTTGTGATGAATAATAAGCAATAGGGTGTTGCTTGTCCCCATGCTGCTGTATTAACACTGATGTCATATAACCTTGCTTACAATCTGCAGTTTGGAAAAAACATTTATGATAGTTTGGTAATCCCAAAACTAATGAGGATGCTATTAACTGTTTCAGTTTGCAGAAAATAGATTCTGCTTCTGGTGTCCATTGTAATAAATCCTGTGCTGCCATAGGCTTTTTATAAATCAGATTAGTCAATGGTGCAGATTCCAAGGCATAGTTTGGAATCCAACTCCGACAAAAATTAGTCGTACCCAGGAAGGACATCATTTCCTTCTTGGTAGTGGGTTTTGGTGCTTGCAAAATTGCTATTTTTCTGTCCTCATCTAATGTCCTACCTTCCTTGGATATTACATATCCTAGGTATTTAACTTGTTTTTTCCAAAGCTGCAGTTTATTTTTGTTTACTTTATGTCCTTCAGTGGCTAAAAATTGTAATAGCGCTATGGTATCTTCTTTACAATCTTGCTGGGTGGGGGACGCCAGCAGGATATCATCAACATAAAGCAAAATTTGACTACCTCTCGGTGGGGTAAATCCCACCAAGTTGCTTGCCATTTCTTGTGAGAATATTGTTGGACTTTCACAATACCCCTGTGGTAGTCGTGTATATGTATACCTTTTCCCCTGAAATGTGAATGCAAACCAATGCTGACTGTCAGGGTGTATCGGTATCAAAAAGAACACATTGCTGATATCTACCACAGAAAAATATTTTTGTTGAGGTTTTAAGTCATTCAACAGGGTGTGTGGGTCTGGCACCGTAGGTGCCCTTGGTATTACTGTGTCATTTACAGCTTGTAAATCTTGGACCATACGCCATTCTCCATTCGCTTTCTTAACAGGAAATACGGGTGTGTTACATGGTGAATCAGGAGATTCCACCAGCACCCCTTCCTTAAGTAAAGCTGCTATAATTGTTTGATTCCTACCTCTGCATCTTTTCTTAAGGGATACTGTATTTTTTGTGGTCTAAATGCTAACTTTGGCATAATAGTAACTGGTCCCACTGTACGAATAAGTCCTACATCTGATTTTCCTGTTGACCAGAGAGTTTCTGGTATATTCTGTAAGGCATTCTCTTCCTCCTTCAATAGGAGTGCTAATCAGCTGTTCTTGCTAGACTGCAAGTGTACAGCTGGGTGGGTCTGAGTTATCCAATTCAACTTCTGCATTTGTATTTCCTGTTCTGACAGTTCTAACTCTGTCTGTTTCTCCCATCTCATGACTTTCTCCCAAGTCTACCCATTTCACATTTTTGTCCTTAGTTAAGCTAACATTTGGTAACCGATTAGATTTGTAAAGTGCAAAGAACTCCTGGGGCAATGAACAGCTGACTACACTGTTCCCTTCTGTGTCCCAGTACAGATTACGTAATATTAATCTGTTTGCACGATTTCTAAACAATTCTTGCTCATATTCCTTATCAGGTCCTGGTGTGTTACAATAATACAGAGTACAGTGCAACAAATGTTGTCTATCAGTGTCAAGGGAGGGGAACTTGCTGATGGCTACGTTCATCAACTCTTCGGTCACCGCCCCTGGACCAGTCGTAACCAAGTCCTGGCTGTACCAATAAATCATTTCACCCTCCGATTGCACTGCAAAGGTATCAATTTGTTGCTGTGCTTCCATACCCTACCTAGTCGGAACTACTGCTATACCAAATAGCTGCATAAGGTGTCTGCCCAAGAGGTTTACTGGGCATTTTGCAGAAACAACAATTTTGCTTTTCTGGGTCAATCCCGAAACAGGATCAGTTATCAAAATATTATGGGAGAGGGGCTCCCGATACAGCTGTCCATTAGCTGCTTTCACTAATATGTAATCAGGTGACTCTGAATTCTCTGGCAGTTTGGAGGGATGTACCAGGGTCCGTGATGCCCCTGAGTCACACAAGAATCTGACTTCCCTCCCTTCTACAAGGAGTGTAACTTCTGGTTTCGTGTCTGCTAAATAGAGCTCTAAGCTCAATAAAGCCAAATCCAATATTTCATTTTCTTCACTATCCGTGACTTCTTGCACTTCCTCTATTTCTTCTGTCACATTCTCTACTTCCTCTATCACATACTCATTTGTCCCTTCTCTGCTATCCCCTTCTAGTGATTCCTATCATATAGTCAGTCCTCACCCTCCTTATCTTCCGTGGTTGCTTTCTTGTTTTTCTTGCAATCCCTTGCCAAGTATCCCTTCTTACCGCATTTAAAACATTCACCCCTTTTCTTTTGCCCTTCAAAGTCCTCTGATCACTGATCAGAGTGTTTGTTTCCCTGGGCATTTCTCTTGCCCTTTTTCCTGGACTGTACTACATATACTTCTGCTCCATCTTCTACAGAAAATACTTGGGCTTTCTTTTTCTTTTTGCTATTAAAATGCCTTTCGGCATGCCTAGCATATTCAAGCAATGACTGTAACCTGCTTGTACAATGATCTACCATGTGCTTTGTAATAAAGCTGCTTATAGGTGCAATACTGCCTTTCAAAAATGCATTCTTTAACTGCTGCTCATATGGGGAATCGTGTGTCTGATCTTCAGGAACCTGCATTCCACAATGGTTATTAAAACATTCTAATAGTCTGGCATAATATCGGTCAATAGCTTCACCTTCCTGTTGGATGCATTGATTAATGCAAGTCCAGTCTGCCCTAGGCTTCCATTTCTCAGAAATGCTTTCTGTAAGACCTTTCACTCTGTTGTCTAATTCTGCGCTGCTATGTGGGAGGGGCCTGAGCGCAATGTCACGGGGATTCCAGTCACCACTAATCATGTGCCAATCTGGCCCCACAATTTGTCTGGCTACTTTTTCTACCTCTTCTCCGTTTAAATTATAACTCAGCCTCATTCCTTGCAAATCTTCTAAGAACTTTCTAAAATTAACTTTTGGATGGGGAATTCCCTCAGTGGCTTTCCGGATGTCTTCCAGAGTCCAGGGTCTATACACTAGAATAGTTGGGTCCTAACCTTCTTGCCCTGCCTGAGGATTAGGCACTTCTATAAGTGGGCATATTTCTTCTTCACTCATAAATCATGAATTTCTACCCATTTGATATAACTCAATGTCCCCTTTTGAGTTTCCTGCCCATGTTCGAGACCTGGTCTCGACGGGATCTCTAATAAACGGTTTTGCTTTTGTAGTGTCTCTACTTACAGTGACAGCAGGATATCGCAGGGGTGGACTAACTTGTTCACTTGCCTCATATTCTGGTAAGGGAGGCGGAGGGGCTGACGCTATTATTAAGTTATTGTCCTCCTTATCTAAAAACATTGCTTTTGAATTATTACTCTTTTGTTCCCTTCGGTTTACTTCCTCTATCCACCTGTGTGCCTGAGGAATTCCTAATTGATGTTGCTTTTTTACTTGACCTCTAGAATCATTTTTAAGCTGTTTGACAAGTTTGACAAGTGAGGATTTTTCTAATTTACCATCAAATTCATATTTATTAACCCATTTTGAGTAGTATTTAATATTATCAGTACACTGTGACTGCATGTATTTAGCGTCTTCGGTTAACGGTGGATTTTGGGACCTTTTTGTACAATTATTACCCATTTTGTTCTACCCTTTCAATCGTTACGTAACTCCTTATTTTTAACGTGGTACCACAGATGTTTTTATAGTCTCTTCAGAATGACTGCCTACCTGCTCTGTTTCCCTGATCTATGACAAGACAGTAATCTTTCTGTCCCTGACTTATAAACAAAGTCTTAACAGAACAAATACAAATCTAGTCCCTGATCTAAAACAGAAAAAGAAGGTAGATTCACCTTACCTGAGCCTTCGTGATTGATCACCTGGTTCGAGTAAACCCGTCCTTCAGTCACAAATCAGAAAGTGGCTGGCCTCCTTTGTACGACAATTCAGTCGGAGGACTTTTCAAATAAGAAGAACCAATGTGGTTTCTTCCCCGTACGGTTTCAAGCCACCTGGCCTGTCTGATCCGAGGCGAAGTGAGGGTTTCTGGTCCAAAGGACCAATCTGTCAAAGGAAAAAACTTCAAAGACCAATACACGTAAGGTTCAGTTAAGGCACTTTTAATTGACTTGCCGCAAGGAGACAAAAACATGCAAATACAAGGATTTGTCTAACTACTAACAGGAAGTATGCTTATTCTTATACTATTTTACAAGACATGGCCTTCTAAGCTGACATAATCAAACACAACTTTTAGCATTGTTCTACAGCAGATGTTGCTCAGATTTTCTGCTGACATGACTAGATTTGTGAGAAACTTTTGAGAAAAACAACCTGGCCTTGGTGACCATTAATCCGTTTACAAGCGTCTATTGTACAGTGTTACATTTCAAGGTACTTTTCTAACTCAGATATAAGCAAATGCTGATTGCAGTTCATATTTTCAAGCAGGCTTTGTACTAGTTATCTGTAACTTCTACAACTGTGTATTTTCTCACAGCACAGCGGAACTTCTTGTCTAAGTTTCATACAAGTAGTATTGTTCTATTCATTATTTTCCTAATGCAAGCAGAAATCACCTGCTTCTCAGTAAATTTCCAGGGCACAAGCAAGATTTTAGCTAACAATACAAGGTCAGAAAACAACTGCAGTTTGTACAGATTTATGCAGTATGAAATAGAATAAATGTGTTAACCCTTTTCAAGCTCTAAATGCACTAAGTATATTGCTAATACACACATTAATACATATTTTTCTAACAGAAGGTCACACAGAAAAACAGATCAGTAAAAACTAAATGAAAACTCCAGCCAAGCTAGAACTTTTAGTTTGTTAGTTGGGATATTTTGCAGTCACCCTAATGATAATGGACATCAGCTGGGTATAACAGCCCTGTGTTTCTTATGCTTAGTCAAACACTCTGCTTGTGCTGTGCTGATGAGGACATAACGAGTCTGAAGTATGTATATCCACAGGTAGTGGGGTTTGGCTTTATTGGCCTGAAATTGTCCATTGAAAAGACTTAAAAAGAAATAAGTCATGGGTATTCAGAATTGCCATATAGCTGAAACACCTGATGTTCATAAGGGTCATTTGCATATATCCCATGTGACTCTGATACAAAAGGTTTGAGAGGTCACTCAGTGGAAGTTCTAGCTTGGCTGGATTTTTCATTTACTTTCTAATAAGTATGGGGAAATTATTACTAGGTATGGGAAAAAGTGTATACTTCAGCAACTTTGATTTTCATAATTTTAAGGGCTTATATGTTAAAGTTTGTTCTGACATATTGTGAAAGTATGAGGAATGTTTTTTCCAGTTTCTTCTTGTAAAGAAAAAACTGCTTTAAATAACTTAGTTTATTTTATTGCACAGGTCATTACCCATTGTTTGCAGTGTGTGTATGATTCTGTTGTTAATTCTTCAGGGGCTATGGCCACTGGTACTGTTTTAAGGTGGTTTGCTTGGCTGCATTTTCAGAACCTCACAGATGATTTAAAACATGAGATTTTAAATTCTCCCTTAGGTAGAGATGTGTTTCGCCCCTCTGCTACAGAGATGATAAAAAGTGTGATGCAAGGAGCAAGCTGCTCCAGGGAATCTCTAAGACTTTACATCCCTCCTTTTCCATATTGTCCAAGGGATTTTCTTTTTCCCTCATCCAATTTTGGCTAAAGCAGAATAAACAGTCTTATCAGAATTCAGATAAACAGATGTTTAATAAGGGCAAGTGGCAAGTGACCTTGTGAGTCCCTCCCACCCTGGCTCCTACTGTCTTCCAGAAAGACTGAATCTCCATTTTTTTTGGTAACAGATTGTTTCAGACAATCAATTTCGCAGCGTTGCAGATGGCAATGAGGGGAAACTGAGGAAATTCCTCTTTTCCAGGCAGTCATTCCTCATCCTGCAGATCAGACTCTTTTGTTTCCTCCTGTTTATCACATGCTGTCCCAAGGAGTGATAGGATGTTCCTAGTGCCCACAAAGAAAAAGAAAATGCTGGAAGACTACCTCTGGATCTTTCTTTTCTACACCTGTTTGTGATAGTGCTAAAATTCAAAATGATGTCACTTTACAACCTGTTACCCCTTCTTCCTCGTTCAAGTTTCTTTGCAACACTAGACTTAAAAGATGCTTACCATCACATCCCCATTCATCCACACTTCTTGTGTTTCTGAAGGTTTTGTGTGTCTGGATCACATTATCTGTTCTCTGGCTTACCCTTTGGACTATCAGCAGCACCAATAGTGTTCACAGAGTTTCTAGCTCCAATTATAGCTCACTGCAGGCTAAATGGTATCCACATTTTTCCATAATTAGACAACTTGCTTATCTTTGCAGTGTATTTTTCAAGATGTCATGAGTCTGTCTTGGGTCAGAGATCTCTTGCACTAGCTGTGATTCTAAGATAATATTCAAAAATCTTTCTTGACTCCTTCAGATAGGATTATGTTCCTGGAATGTCAACTAGACACCTCAAATCAAAGAGCTTTTCTTCCACAGAAAAATATCTTTATCTAAATCTATTTCTAAGGTTTTCTAATCAGACTTCAGTCATTTTGAGGGAAAACTTCATAATTTTGGGTCATGTCATATATGATTCTCATGATACCCCCAGCAAGACTCCACATGAGAAAGATGCAGTGGTATCTGAAATCACTTTGGTCTCAGCATCAACACTCTTTGTCTTTTCAAAATCCCCATACTGAGGTTTGTCAGATGAGAAATGTTTTGATGGAGTCAACAAATCCAGTTCTCCCCTTCTCCATCCCTGTTCCAAAGCAGTCAGTCACCACAAATGCTTCAGACTGCTTGTGGAGCAGTTTTGGGAGGTATAAAAGTGCAGGGTGTGTGGGACACTAAGGACAGATGCAAGCACATAAATATTAAGGAGATGCTTGTCCTGATCAAGGCACTCAACGCTCTGAACCATCTTTGGTCCCCAGGACCTCTGCAAGTCATTACAGACAACACCACAGTCATATGGTACATCAAAAAGCAAGGGGGAAATAGGTCATACCCCCTTTGCAGACAAGCCATGTTAGCTTTGGATGCAGTTTCACAGCACAATCTCACTCTACAGGCATACTACATATCGTCAGAGCAAAACTGCATAGTAGACAAGCTGAGGAGGTCAAGGGCAGACCCTCACAAAGGGAAACTAGATTGGGGTCCTCCAAGATTTGATCCATCTGTGGGAAGTTCCTCAAATAGACCTCTTTGCCTTCTTTCTGAACAGTCAGCTAGAACATTTCTGTTTCAGGATTCCATGCAAAAAGGCCTGGAAGACAGAGAGCTTTTCTTTTCTTTTCTTTTCTTTGGACAGGAATGTTCCTGTATACCTTTCCACCCTTTCCGCTAATATCCTGGGTTCTTCTGAAGAGTCAGAAGGAGTCCTGCAAGATCATTATGGTGACTCCTTCTGGCCCAGGCAACTGTGGTTCTCCCTTCTTTTGGAAATGGCCAGAGAGAAATTGCCACAACCTTCCTCACAGAATGGATCTACTTACAGAAGAACAGGAATATTTGATAAACCCTGATATCAATCACCTTGACTGCCTAGATGATAGGGCCTTAATTCCTTTTAGTCACCTCTTTTCTTTGGACATGTAGCAGGTACTAATGGAGACAAGAAAGCCTGCTATGAGAAAATCATATATTAGCAAATAGAAAATGTTTTCTATGTGCTGACAACAACATAACCAGCACCCATTCAAGGTTAGTTGTTCTTCTCTGGTTTTACAGTATTTGTGTGAGTTACTATCTTATGGCCTTTCTTATTCCTGTATCAAGGTTCATTTATCATCCATTTTATTATGTCTGTCCATGGATACTCCTCTTTCAAGGCAGTCCCATGTCAAAATGTTCTTGAAAGAGGTTTTGCATAAGAGGCCTCCAAGTAAACCAGTGACCCCTTCTTGGGATCTTAATGCTGTGCTAGAGAAGCCATGTGAACCAGGTAATATGGCTGACTTGAAGTTCTTAACACAGAAAACAGTTTTACTGATTGCTCTGACCTCTACAAGAAGAGTATCTGAGTTGCAAGCTCTTATGGTGAGCTAACCTTCCTCATTTCCATAGGGGCAGGGTTTTTCTGAGGACCAATACTTCTTTTATAAATAAAGTGCTATCCAAATTTGCTTTTAGCCACACCATCCATCTTCTCATTTTCTTTCCTGAACCTAAAAATGATGGAGAGAGGATACTCCATACCTTGGATATCCACAAACAACACAGGTACTATCCTGACAGATTTAAATCTTTCAGATCTTCAGATCAGTTCTTCATTTCTCATGAAGGGAAGAAAAAGGGAAAACCTTTATGAAAACAGACTTTTTCCAAATGGTTCACAAGGCTATTACCTTTTGTTATATTCACCACGACAAATCTATTCCAGGCAGTGTCAATGCCTACACTACCAGGGCCTTTGCTTTATATGTGGCTTTTGGAAAAGGTTAGACTCTAGAAGTATTCTAAAAGCTGATACTTGGTTCTCTGTACATGTTGTATTTTTTGGCTTTTCCTGGTTAGGGGTCACCACAGCAGAACTCCGGTCCGCTAATGATTCGCAGTAGATTTTTACATGCTGAGTTGCTGGCCCTGATGCACAACCTTCAACGAAGGTACGCCCATTCACGCATGTCTCTACACAGAAGATGCTCTAGCTGAGAATCGAACAGGGCAACGTCTTACTGTGAGGCGACAACACTACCGCAGCACCACCACTGTACATACTTTTACAAAACACTATAAGCTTGATTCCTTCTCCAGGTCTAGATCAAGTTTTATTAGAACCATTCTCCAAAGGCTCCAGGACCGTTCTCCTACCTTCTCCAAAATACCTAAACTATGGTAATTTACCCATATAGCTAAGGCTACTGTTGAAGAGACATAGTGCAATTGTGTAAGTTGAATTTCACATAACAGTACATGTTCAAATGATTGCTGCTGTAGCTGTTCCCTCCTTCCCTCTCCCTTGGTTTTACATGTGTTTTATGCCAGGGTGTACACATTTGTTTTTTGTTATTCCTAGCATTGGCATTTCAGGTCTTAGCCTCCTTCTCTCAGCTGGCAGGAAAGCTGTGATGGGCTTCGTACCCAAACTTGTCTTTTAGTCAGCTCAGCTAAAGCAGTCTGACAATCTGAGTGCATGAAAGTTGCCCTGAAACTTTAGATGATGTCTGGCTGTTATATCCTTGGCAGGATATAACCCATATATCTAAGGCTACTGCAGCAGTGACATGGGACTGCCTTGAAAGAGGAGTATCGGTGGGCAGACATGCTAAAATGGATGATAAATGAACCTTGATACAGGAATAAGAAAGGCCATAAGATAGTAACTCACACAAATACTGTAAAACCAGAGAACAACTAACCCTGAAGGGTGCTGGTTATATTGTTGGCATATCCTCTTTTCAATGAGAGCCAAGGGATCTTTTACATCCACCATGTACTGTTACAGTAAGTTCAACTTACACAACTGTACTATATTGAGAGTGCATAAGTGGGCAGATAAGTGACTGGTTTCCTTTTTCTTCATATAAAGTGTGTTATTCCATTGCTGCAAAAGTAATGTCTACTTCAATTGCTGTTATTTTGTGAGTAATTGCTTGTTTAGCATATGAAAAATGTTTTAGAGCACTTGAACAATCGGTAGAATTTAAGAATACTAAATATGTGTTTTGGTTGTGCACTGTAAGCGTATTCTGTAATTTCAAGGAGATTTTTTTTCCCTTTCCTGGGGGGGATGATGATAAGAAATGTATGGAGCTTCATACATGCAAATACGATGGATATGTAAAACAGTACTCTAACTTAAAGAAGTTATGTATCCCATAATCCTTAGACTCTGATGGCCAATTAGTATATTGTGTTTGTGATGAGTGATGAAGTGGCTAGCATCATTCCTACTATACAGCCAGTCTGTGTACCATTAAAGTTGCTATTTTAGTTCAAATGCTGGTGTATCCTGACATTATATCAATACAAGAGAATGGTGCACATTGTGAGACGTGTGTGTGTGTGTGTGTGTGTGTGTGTGTGTGTGTGTGTGTGTGTGTGTGTGTGTGTGTGTGTGTGTGTGTGTGATATTGATGCATCTACCTGATATTATGGAATTCTCACTTACCCGAAAATTACATTCACGAGATGACCTCACCGAAAACTTATTTTAACAAACACCCGGATCACCAAAGTTGTACTCCGGGAAACAAACCACTTGGCCACCATGGTGAACTTTGCCCTTTTCCTCATTATAGTGGGATCTCAGAGTTTGGTATATTTAGTTAGGAAGGGATGTGGGGGCTGTGGGGGGACAAAGCCCCCCACTTAGGTGAGTTTGATTTGCTTTGGTTTGGTTTGTTTTTTTTCATTGAGGCCAAGTGGTTCATTTCCCAGAGTACAACTTTGGTGATCCAGGTGTTTGTTAAAATACATTTTTAGTGAAGTCGTCTTGCAAATGTAATTGGCGGGTAAGTGAGAATTTGATATCAGGTAGACCCACATACACACACACACACACACACACACACACACACACACACACACACACACACACACACACACACAGATAGATAGATATTGATTTATAGATAGATAGCTAGATAGATAGAAAGATATAAATATAGTTGTGGCCATTATTTTTGATGTTAGCTATATAGCTAAAGAGATATATGCAACTATATAGCCAAATATATAGATACTGAAGATTATCATCTGGTCTCCAGTCATAACAAAGTTAGGTGTTCAAGACGTGGGCATCAAAAAGCAGAGCAATGTGAAGCTCAAAAAGGAATCTTGCCATAAATGTCAAGATTACATAACATAGATGATTATGATCAGGTCGCCAATCATAACTAACTTATGTGTCTAAGACATTGATGAGAAGAAATTCATCTCAAGTGCGAAACTTGATAGTTGAATCTTGGCATCCATGTCAAGAATACATAATATGTAGTTACAATCAGAGAGCCAATCATAATTCTTTGTAGTGCATGGAGATTTATCTTCCCTATGTACTACAAATTAAAGAAAAATTAGATTAAAAAATGAGATGCGTTGTGTTGGCTTTGAAAACCAAAGCAGTGGGGAAGTGGTTGACGTCCTTAAGTATTCTCTGTGTAAAAAAAGATGTTTAATTCAAAATGCCCTGTGTAATTTAGCAGAGCAGACAGCAGATAGAAATTAGAGTTGAAACAAAGCCATTTTTATCTGCTGCTACTGTTTACTGGTCAATTCTGTTTGCTTTTAGTGCAGATTCAACCTAAACAGTGCATAGGGGGGTGCTTAACAATCCTCTAAGTGTTGTTAAGATTGGGTAGTAGCTCTTAACCAGGATATTATTTAGCCATTTTTAAGTGTAATTATGGCACTCCATGCACTAAAGTGTGGTTATGACTGGAGACACCCAATCATAATTCTTTAAAGCACATGGGGTTTTAGTTGTTCTGATGTGCTAGTTACAGAAAAAAATATAGAGGAACATGATTTTTTTACAGCTTTAAAAGCCATAAAGCACTTAAAGCAGCCACACAGTTAGTGGCCACAGCCAGAGTGTTAGTGGCTTTAAAAGCTGTTAGAAGCTTTATTTGCCACTTTTTATATGTGATAGTGTAGTGCAGTAACATTTTTAAGCTGTTTTAGTTTCTTGCTGCCATTCAGTGAAGGCAAGCACTAGCTGCTGTTATAGTATAGCAAGAGAAGTGTACTTAACAGCTTTGATATGTACAGCCTTTGTTACATTTTTTCCAAAAATTCTGCGTGTAATCATGACACTCAGTGTGATAGCGAGACCGATAGATAAATAGATACATAGCTGTGAGAGCATTCTAAATGGTCAAACTGACATTTGGTTGAAAGACGTACTGCAGTGACTGCACAATAAACAAATGCCCATTTGTGCAATGTTAGTAATGTAGAATATACTTGTTATATACTGCAGTTAGGAAAGATAAGACAAGTAGAGAGTATTGCTTTGGGTGAAAATGCAGAATACTGTAGAAGGCATAAGTGAGTTAACTAGACTGTGCAGTATGTGTGAGACTGAATTACAGTAAGGATTAAGAATGTACCCTTTCCTTACTGTTGTGTGATCTCAAGGGTGGTTTATATAAAGTAGCAGGGGTATGGGGGTGCAGAGGGATGCTTGGCCCCCTGCAAAAGCAGCAGGCACTGGTGTTTTTGTTGATATATTGAGGTTTGTGTTGACACCTGTATATTCTGTTGTTTCTCAGTATTATGCGTATCTGCTTTTACTGCATGTTTCCTTTATGTATAATTGGTCTTTTTCAGTCACTCTTTTGAAGGTCGGGATTTGTAGCAGTTGACTATTCGTTTTACAATTCTTAGTGAATGAGCATTCATAACATAATGTATGAGCATGTGTGTGTATTTCTGAATATTCAGCAAGTTAGTGTCAATGAAAGAATGAATATTTTGCAAGTAAAATCCTACCCCCAGTAAGAATAACACAGCGGATTACAGCTGGCTGGCTGATCCTAACAAGGATGTTTTAGATTCAAGAGGTGACAGAAACAAAGATTAGATTGAGTAAAACTTTCAAAATATCACTGTTGTGTACAAAGAACTCATCTTTTGTGTATTATAGGACTGACCTTGTTTTTTACTTCTCTGTTACAGGGGTTAAATTCTTAGCCCAAAAGGACTGAAATGTTAGACAATATTATCAGTTTGCTACTGCCTAGTCTGTGGGGTCCACTGGCATAAATGAAGTTGACTTTGAGGTTGCTACAATAATACTTTTCAGTCTTTGTGTGAACAGATCAGCCTAGATACCTGTTTAAGACAGCCTCCATGAGTTGCTTTAGCATGAGGCATTCCATATACTACATGGATATTATCTCTCTGAACTTTTATCACATACATAGATCAGTGAGTAACTGCATCATAGCAACTGATTGTATTGTGATTACTTAGTGACACAGTAATTATATGTATACACTCATAAATCCTTAGCATTCTCAATAATTTTCATTTACAGTAAGCACTCCCAGCTACTACAACACAATTCCATACCTCTCAACTGTCCAAACTTTTGCAGAATGTCCAGATTTGTGACTCATATTTTTAGTCTGTTCCTCAAAAAAAAAAGTGGCTTTCTGGCAAATCACTGAGGACTAAACTCGATAAATAATGACAGGCATTTGTGTTTCAGACTTCATATCCTACAGAAAATGTGTGCTAATATAAAACCTCTTATTTTTTCAACTTTCTAACAGCAATATTTAAAATCTGTCCCCGATTTTGGCCCTTTGCACCCCCCCCCCCCGTTATTTTGGGTTTGTCCAGAATTCTTGTGCTAAGAAATTGAAATGAATGCAAAACTCTAATAGAAAAAAAGAGCTCAGTTCAGCAGCAGAACCAACGGAAACTATGAAAAAAAAAAGGATGAGGGAAGTCTGCACACATAACCATATAGAATATCAGCAGTTATGAAGAATTTAAAAAGTGCTGAACTAAGCTGTGAGAGTTGGTTTACCTTTTCACACAGAACTCTGCTTTCTTATCTTTGCAGCTGCCTTTCTCTGACTGAAAAAAAAAACCTTTGAGGTTTTGCACTGAAAACATGCCAGCTGGTGCTACAGCCCTGTAGTATATTTTTAAAATATGAAAACTGGCATTGGATAAAATATACATGCAATGTGATTGCTGGGCAATGGCAAGGGCCTGGGTAACAAAATGTGCCTTGTGCTCAAGTGTCACTGTAATCGTTGACAAAGGCATCATTATTTCAGACAGAGCATGACACTGTGGGTCCATGAGAAATAATTCAGGCTTGTACTGACATATGGTCTGCAATGGTCCTGAGGGGGACCAAGAGTTTAGGCACCAGGTATAAGTATTCAATTATAGATAACATGCAAAATTGTTTAGTTTCCTTTTAAAGCTAGTCAAACATGGTTGCATTTTGCTTTAAGTTCCAATTTTAAATTCAGGTGAATATATTTCTAAACAGTGAACAAGACGTATTTAAAAATATTCTACAAATTGTGCATTGTTTTTCTTGTGCAGCAAAAAACGTTCAGTTACTTTCTGTTTCTATATCATCTGGGCTCACCATCTGCTTAAATGATTATGAACAAAAATGTTGCCTTGCCTGGTGAAAATTTATTTTTCTGTTGATGTATGCCATTTTACTGGTTGTATATTCTGGTATGGACATTAGTTTCATCCTTCCTTTTGAGCAGATGTCAAATAACCTTCAATTACCTGGCTGTGTGGTACACAAGGATGAGGAATGACTACAGCCCACACAACCTAAGCTCAGACAGTGGTTTGGTCAGAAAAAAGAGCTGGATGAGGAAGGATCAGAATGAGACCGATACCAGCTAACTCATGGTGGTTTCACTCAGCTTACTGACACCAGGCAAGCAGAGGGATGCAAGACAATGACCTAGCCAGGAACAGGGATATGAGGTTGGTGCTAACAAGCTGGTATCTCTATTCCTCATTAGCATATACATGGAATCACAGTCACAAAAAATGGGGGCCATTGTAAGCCCCTGCTGATGCAGGTGTTCATTTTGTCAATTAGGGCTGTATAGAAGCACATTTATTACTAGCATAGATACATGCTGGTGAGGGCACAAATTTTCTGTGGATAATTTTATCCTCTAAGATACTAGTTAGAGTTTTATGGCATTATTTATTATTCATAAGTGCATGTAAGTTATGACAGTTATTGTTATAGCTTGCCCACTCTTTTATTATGATTTCTTTTCAGGAAAAAAATACACTGCAAGCAATACACAAAAACTGAATGTTACATAAAGCCCTACACATATTCTCCTTCAAAAATAAATATATAAAAAACTTAGTGTGCTGTATAAGACCCCCCCTCCTGTTGGCTGTCACCTTTGTGCTGGAGACTCCCTCACAGCACGGGAAAAATGAGTTGGTCAGCAGCAGACAAAGCATGAGATAAAATAACCCCCAAACAGGAACAAAATAATCCCAGTCTGTGATAGCAGAAGCCCTGTAAAACACTGCATTAGGATCCCGAATATAAGGACTATGGGCAGGATTCATGAGATACATGGCTTACACGGAGGCTGCAGTTAAACGGTGTGACGTCAGCATGTCATGCATATGCATGAGGGAATGCTGAATCACAACGAAGGCTAACACGGTCCATGGAAGACAGTAGGGGGTGTGTCCGTAGGCCGAGCCCTGCAAGCGGACACGCCCCCAGAAGAGTAAAATTGCACAAAGTAAACATCCACGACAGAGGCCATGGAAATGTGAATAAACACAACACAACACATGCCCCCACAGACTATGAACATAAAATATATAAATAAACATGTTATATATTTTTTTTTAATCGTAAAGATGTTTGCCCGTGAGTGCGCTCGTTTGCACGGGCGTGCCCGTAGCTTAGCCACAGTTAGCAGTCAGTGGAAAAGGATATAAGAACTAAATAAGCAAAGTAAGCCAAGAAGCAATAGTGTAGCGGCAGAGACGTCGGCTGAAGAGCACGCATTCATGGTTCGAGCCCCCACAACACCAATTTTTATTTCTAGTAAAATAAGCATGAAACAAGTCCCTGACAAACATGTACACATATAAAATCATAGTTCATGTATAATGTAATGAAATAGTCCATTTATTTTGAAGAAATGTGAGATAAAATAATAAAAGATGCCAGATGTGCCTATAGCTGAGCTACAGTTTAACAAGGTGAGTGCATCTGCCCATAGGTGAGCAGTAGTTTAACAGGTGCAAAATGAGTGACCGTAGGTGAGCAGTGGTTTAACAGGTGCAAAATAAGTGCCCGTAGGTGAGCAGTGGTTTAACATGCTGAAACTGTGTGCCCCTAGCTGAGCTGAGCGTAATATGCATGCTGATAGCCAAATGAGGCGTAAACCAGCGTACCCCATTTGCGCGGAGCTGCGCACCGCGCCAACAAGCTAACCGATGGGCAACGTTGAGCAAGCCGTATCAAAACTGCCTTTACACAGACACACCCCTCAGCCTGTCTAGACAGTCATAAAAAACAGTGGCCAGGTTCGAACCCAGGATACTATACACCATAGTCAAGGTACTGAACCACTAAGCCATGACAGCAGTACCTATAAATGCAGTAATAGCAAATATATAGGAATGAATACAAAGTGGAGCATGACAAAGCAGGTTTTGTGAAGTTGATACAATTCCAAAATGGCCAATCACAGATATGTGCAGGAAAAACGGCCTATATAAGCCCCATAGGCGGGAATACACAGCATAAATGATTGTAAAACTGACTTTCAGCCAGAATGACAGGAGTAGGTGAGGGTAGTTGCTTTCGAGCACAGAGGTGGGGCATTGAGGAGTCCAGATACATGGTCTGGCTCCTAGTCCACAATCATGAGGTCCAACTCATGCAGGGCCAGGTCCTGTGGGAAGCATATAGGGCTGAGGCGCGGGACCGGTTGGCTCATGATCTCACCAGTGCCACAGGGATTCCAAGGACTGGTGAGCAGGTTTGTCACTACCATGCGGACCTGAAGAGATGCAAGCAGGACCAATTGAACCTTTGGATCCAGGAGGCCCGGCAAATGCCCAATGCCCCACTACTGAGTAAGTTACATGTAATTATGTATGTAAGAAATTAAACTAGCTGATATTATGGAGATGTGTATTCCAATATTACTTCATTTATATTACAGCTGCAGGTGTCCGTTCCTCGAACCGCAGAGCCTATGGCGATAGGCTGGTGCGGTTGCACCACCAGGCAGGTCAGTAATCCTCTCCCAGTAACTGTAAAGAAATATAAAAGTATGACAGTTAGCAAAAGAGTGCAGTGTAGTCACTAAGTAATAGAATGTGCAAGTAACAAGTGTAAGAGTGTTTGCAAGTATTGCTTGATTACAAAAGTGTGTTGCAGTCTGTAATCCAAACAGAAAAATGAAAATGTCTGAAATAAAGTCTGAAATAAAGATGCCCCACCTGTAATATAATAGTACACAACCTGCAGCAGGCTGAAAAGTACAGCTGCAGAAGATGAGCAAATCACATGTGTGAAATATACCCCTGTTGAAATACTGAAACATGACATAAGTGAGACTGCTGGAAAGGATTGTAATAACTACAGGTAAAACATGTCAATAAAGCCTAGAAGTAAGTATCATCCTGAATAGTAAAATGAAAACAAGTGAGAGAGTGTGAGAAAGTGTTATGAATCCACCAATAAAGTAGTAATAACCCTGAATAAAGTATACTGCAGTCAGTACAGAATGAAATGCATGTGAGAAGCAAAACCAAACAGCGAAATCTGTTCAAAGTGTTGCTGCAGCTGGAATGTGTATCCCAAAATCTGGATATGTTGCTCTCAGTCTGCAATATGCAGATAGTATGATTGTCTGACATACCAAACATCCACAGTTGTCTATAGCTATATAAAGCAAATGTAGCAGGATGATGTAGCTGAACAAAGCTAGATATGAATGTGTATGAAGAACAATAAAATGTATATTGATGTAGCAGTAACAGTCCTATCACCAAGTTGAAGTAGTTATCATATAAGAAACTGTAGTTAGAACAGTAGTGTGTATATATGTGCAGCTATTAGAAATGTACAGCATATGTATTGGTATTCAAAGGTGTTAATATTATTTTCTTCACCCCACCCTATAACCACATATAACCCATTCCACGTGAAAATGGTATGTGCAATCACAATTAACACCCTGGACATTTGTCCTGTTGGGTCATAAATATTTGCATGTCCGTTGATGCATCTGCCCTGTTCATACATCCAAACCTGATGGCCTGTTGCCATCAATCAACCCTGCATGTTGTTGGACTGTGTATTGCTGTTCAAATTATGCATGTGTTATGCTCACTGTTCAATGGTGTGAATATCTGGGTGTTTGGTTAATGGGAATACTAATGCATGCTGTTACAACTAATTGTGAATGGTATTATATGTCACTAACCCAAACTGTCATGACATAATGCAAAACATAGGATGACAGGGAAGGCGGGTTCCAGTGGACCCACCTCTCCCACCTCAGCTGGCGAGTGCACCTGGCACTAGTGCCCAGTCTGGACCCTCCTCCGGTGGCCCTGTGCCACCTGTGGGTGGAAGTGCTGCAGGGGATGGGGCTTGTCCCCCCTCTGCAAGTGTGGCCGGAGGAGAACCACCACTCACCCTCCGTAGCATCCGGACTGTGGTGCGTAGGGAGATCCAGGACTCTGTTCTTGGGCCCCTACGCCAGCTTGAGGCACAGGTGGCACAACTTACGGGCATGCCTGTTGCCCAGCCTACACAGCCCCCAGCACAGCCCTGTCCTGGGCAGTGAAGGAACAGTGGCAACTGCCCATGGGTGGGGATATCAGTTCCACTGTTGCCATCTGTGGGCTCATGGGCTCTGGATATCCAAACCTCTGTCCCCGTCAATTGTGTAACCCCCCCCCCACACATGTCATACACCGCCCCTGTATGCGTCTTGTTTGTCTTGTCTGTTGACCTACCCAACCTACCTCCCCAGCTATACCGACTTCCTTCACCTGACATACCACTCTCACCTGAAAAAAAAAAAAAAAAGAAAAAGGGCACTCTGTACCTACAAAAAATTATGCCCCATACATAGCTGCCCATTCCGCACACATGTCTGCTGGACATGGAAACTATCAATTACAATTGGCTGTACAACAAGTATTATTGTTGTCCTGACACCTCTCTCAGGGGTGGAAGGTTTCAAATGTCACACCAAATTAGATACATATGCACAGCTGTTGCTGATGAAGAAATGGGCAGCTATGGGCCTTACCTACATCCCTCCTGCAAATCCCAAGCTTGTTTCCCTACTGTCTTACCCTCTTTGTGACCCCCCCTTTTCACCACTTTCCTGTCTCCCCATTTTCATTTCTTTCAAAGAAAATAGCGTGGGTGTGCGCCAGAGTAAGCACTGTTAAGCGGTTGTAAGCAGGTGTGCGTGTGTGCGGAGCTAAACGCCAGTGCGCATGCATGAGCTCCACGCAAACCAGCACTAACCCAGTTACAACTGCTTAAAAGTGCCTTAGTCACTCTGACAGGTCCTGTAGTCAGTTTAAAAGCAAAATAAAATCCCACTGTCAGTCCCGAACCCAGGACCTTGGAAACAGTAGTCTGTATGACCTACCACTAAGCCATGACTCTTATACAAGAACATTGTGCTAAAATAAATATATCATGTAATAGTAGGAATGAATGTAAAGGGAATATAGGATGTGTAGTACACAAAGCATGTAATTTAGAATTACTGTCAAAACTAGTGGATTTCCATAATAGTAGTGTGTGAACAGAAACAGCCATGCTAGTTGGTAGCTAGTAGGTAATAATGTCAGTTAATGTACATATATAAATGTATGTATATTTACATATATATATATATATATATATATATATATATATATATATATATATAGTTGTAGGTGTAATTGTGCATACACACTTACTACAGGGAACAGGAGAGAGGAATGGAGAAATGTGAATCTACAGCACAGCCTGAATCATGAGAGAGATACTAACCTTTACACTCACAGAACAGTGTCCACAGCATACCAGCATGGTCCCCACCCTTAATCTGAAAGGGCAACGCCTATCTCACATACCTTTTTATAGCACTGTCCTGAAATCACAGTGAGAACTGCAATCAGTACACAACTGGCTGCATGCAATTAGCAAATGCTGGCTTACAATTGGTGCAGAGGCCATCACATGGACCTATGCAGATACCTACAAAAGCATCCTGTACTAACACTCCACACATGCAATACGTTCATTGCACTGTCTGGAAGCAGGCAGAGGGAGAGAGACAGACAGAGACAGAGAGTGAGAGGAAAAAAAAAAACACACGCAACACACTGAGTCTAAGCTGTCAGCAGTGACAGTAGCAAGCCGTGCCAGCAGCAGCAGGAAGCAGAAGTAGTGGTAACGCAACCAGCTGCGAAAAACACAGGTTATGTAAAGTAGCAGGTTAATAGTCTGCATACTGTGAACCCTCCAAATGTGTCATAGGTCTGTATCTATAGGTATGTCCATGTGATATGTTGTGTGTACGTAGTTCCACCAAAAGGGGATGACTATACATTACATGTCAGTCAGTGTTAGGCCATGATCCTGGCAGCAGTTGTCTCTGCGTAGCCCTCATCAATGGCTGTAGTGACTGTTTTGAAAGGTCAACCAGGTTCAAAAGGCAGGATCAGCCCATCACAAAGGCAAACTGGCCGTGAACAAGTGTCTGCAGGTACCCAATATCGCTATATATGCGTCCCATACTGAATAATACCATAGCTTAGCAGACCAGGCCAGTTATGCTTATGATGCGGTAGTTCCCAGGGTCAGTAGAGGTGCCTCCTCAGTGGTGTGGGGCCACTGTTGCTGTATGCCAGTGTTCAGGTACATATCCTGTAGTACGGCCAAGGTTAAATATCAGTCTTATATGCGGTTGTATGTCCTCTTGGAGTGCACGTAGCACACATCCAGGGATACCATCAGGTCACAGTGATGCTGTGTGTTCTGCTTTGCTGAGGGTGGCCTTCACCTGGACATGTGAGATGATAGGCAGGTTACATTCAGCTGTGATATGTATTTCTACTTGTGGGGGAGAAGGAGGGGGATACGTGCACTGAACCTGTCTGCAAGAATGTTGCCAATATCTGTGTGTTCGGTGAATGTTAAGTAGGTATGTATTAACTCAGAGCATATCTGAGGCATTTGGTCCATATGTGTAACATAACTGAAGAAGGCCTTGTGGTTATCTATAGTGTTTATGGCCATTTCCCTCCCAGAGTAGGCCGTGGCCGTTGTTATGAGAGACCGTAGCGTATTACCAGTGCTGACCACAGATGCCTTCCCTTAATGTGAATCTGCTCTGTCCTGCAGTAGCCTCCTGCTATTGTTATACAATCCGCCTCTGGCTGGGGTCCACCGGACAGGATGCCTAACCTTTGTGCATAGGGTCTGGGTTAGACATGTGTGTGCAAGTTCCATGCAATCTGTGGGATGTCCATGGTAAGCATTCGCAAAGGGGTCAGCAGTGTGGGTTGTGGCTTCCACTGGCCCAGTGGGCTGCATGGATACCATCTCAGTCCTAACAAGTGAATAACTGTCTAATCACATACATATCAAAGTAGTCCACTGTGCTGGTGGTGGTGGTGGGATATGTATATCCAGGCCGAGTAACTTGTGTCCAGATCACACTAGTGGATGGCGTTCCACATACAGTACCTTGGTATGAACCTCCAGAGTGAGGTTGTGCATTGGACCTGTCGCAGTGTGCTGACCGATGGGGCATGCTACTATGTTGTATGGAATGTGGCAGGTATTGTTGCACAGGTGTTGGCTGAGCACTGATATCTGGCCATGTACTTGTGTATCCACCATGAGACACACACATGCAACATATGGGAGTAGTAGTATATCACTACACTTGAGTATCATGTATAGTATGTGTGCCATATATTGCTGACATAGTCTGCTGATATCCTGTTTGTGTTCTCTTCCAGGGAGATGGTGCGTCAGCGTAATCCCGCCTACTCTGCAGCGGAAGATGAGGAGATACACCAGAGCCTGGTGCGGGATTACTGTTTTCCCGCACCAGCCAGAATCAGCAGGAGAGGGCTGCACTGTGGCAAGACCTTGTCCGTAGGGTAAATGACATTGGCAAGCATAATAGGACATATGAGCAGGTACGACATCACTGCAGTGATTTAATCAGAAATGTCCGTCAGCGTGTCGGATATCCACAGGCAACAGGTTGCCACAGGAGGTGGGGTGGCCACACATCCCCCCCTCACCAGACTGGAGGGGCTACTCCTAAGTGTTGTGGCTGCAGCCCCAGAACAGCAACAGCAATACACCTGCATCATGATGGAGGCTGGATCCACACAGCAGCACGACATGGAGCGTGCAGGTAATATGCCATATGTACACTTGACTGTTCTGTACACTGTTAGTTTATGCATGTGTAAGGTGTGTCCGTGGTATGTAGCTGTCAACATAGTATGTAATTGTGCATGTGTGATATTGGCAATATCAGCAGCTGACGTGTGAAAGGCAACTGGTGTACTACTGCACTGTATAATATGCAGTATCAGTGGCACAGTTGTGCCCACTGACATTAATCTCCTCATTTCTGCAGGTCCCTCCGGTGTTACAGGAAGGCAGGCCATCCATGCTGGTGAGTGTGTTTAACAATACCTATAATAGTCCTGATAGTGCTAGTAATACTAGTGTAACTCAGTAGTGCTCTGTGTGTATACTGCGGGGTGTGCATGTGTGCCTGTGTCCACGTGTGCATGTGTGCATGTGTGCCTGTGTCCACGTGTGCATGTGTGCATGCATCCACGTGTGCATGTGTGCATGTGTCCATGTGTGCATGTGTGCCTGTGTGCATGTGTGCATGTGTGCAGGTGTGCATGTGTGCCTGTGTCCATGTGTGCATGTGTGCATGTGTCCACGTGTGCATAAGTGCATCACTGGTAACATTGTGTGGACACTGTAAACTGTGTTTCCTGTCTTCCTCCCACAGGTTCTGGTACTGCTCTGGTGTCCTGCAGCAGGGAACCTGAATCTGGTGCCACAAGTACTGGTAATGATGATATCTGTGTAATGGCACAGGAAGGTGTGTCAGGGTCTGCCATTGGTCATCCAATTGACAGTACACAGCTGTCAACCCCATCATTGTGCACAGTCATCCTGCCAGTACATCCTTTGTCACCATTGTCTCTAGGTGATGGACAGGATACAGTGGGCATTGACCAGGGTAATGTGGTATCTGTGGCACATGCTTCCCCACACAGCAGCCATGGGCAGGGTCCTGCGATGGTACCACACAGACAGTTGGCCATGGGTTCTCGTGGGAGCATCCATGGGCGTACTGCCTCTGGCAGACGTGCCCAAAGAGGTCTGTCAACCTCAGCTATGTTTCGGGCTGTCATGCAGGCACAGTCGCGTATGGAAAGGTACACCAGACAGGGTCTGAGGGAGCTGAGAGCATGTCGCACAGCCATGACTGACAGTATGCGTGACATCGCGGATGCTATCCGTAATTTCACCGATGTCATAGACAGACTTTGTAGGGACATATTACAGCAGTTCCACAACCAAATGTCCATGAGCCAGGGCAATGGTGGGCGGTTGTGGCGTCGACGTGGCCGTATGCCAGCAACAGTAGCAGCTGGCAGTCGGCGTGGATGACAACAGGCCCGCGCATGCCCCCATAGTACCAGCAGCAGCCCCAGCAATGCTGGGTCTGTGCTGTCATCGGAATGCCCCAAGAGACCACATGCACGTGGCTCTGGACAGTCCCAACAGGGACCTGTGTCCAGTCAACACATTCCCGCTTCTGATGACAGTACCCAGTCTGGCTTAGTACTGGATATGGTCCGTAGCACCCCTGCCAGGCACAGGTACCGTGTCCGTGCCCACAGACACTGATCTGTATGACCTGCCAGGTGCAGTCTGTGGCTGTCCACAAACCCCTGTATATGGCAGCCATGAGGTGGAACTGTGTGCGTGCATACACACATGCGAAATGTTAACACCTAGGGCTACCACATACATGGACACACTGCACCAACAGTGCCCCACCCTGTACTGCTGTCCCTCACCAACACACATACACACACATGTCAATTGGTGGTATCAGTGGCAGACTCAGGCATACCTAATTCACACCCTGTGCATATGATGACACTGTGCCACCTCCTGCAATCTCCAACATCATTGCGGGAACAGGTAAACACGTTGCTGATGCACAGGGTGACTACATAGAAGTGTATTAGTAGTATCATGTTGGTAACAGTACAGTGTGCTGATATGACTGTGTGTATATCCCAGCATGTCTGATGCAGTAACCGTATGACTGTCCTGAATTGTTATTTGCACCCATAGTACGTACCAAAGTGTAACAGTTGCACATTATTGCATGCCGGTGGTAAGGATGTCAACAGATAGCCACATACATGGGTAGCACAGGGGGAAGCTAATGCAAGTAGTGATATGCAATGATGGACATGTACAGTAATGGTGTCAAGTTGCCCACAACGACTAGGCAATGTGGATGTTTGCGCATGTTGATATGTGTGCAGTACCAATGTAATCCAAATCACAATTAACTATGACATAATATCAGTTCTACCATGGGCATCTGCGCTGTGCATTCCTGGGTACATGTTGATAGTGCCTACATATTTGCACTGTTACCTACTGTTAGTGTTACCCCTTCTTTGTTGTACAATGGACTACTTCCAGCCCTGCTTACTGTAGCTTTGTTTGCATGCAGGTTCGCTTGGGGTTCCCTGGAACACTGCTTCCACCTGCAATGCAGAGTTACAGTGCTTCTGTGGACTTCTAGTGACATCTGCATAGCGTACGATACGTATGTCAAGTTTACACATGACAGAACGTCACTGTCTGTCCTGTTCGCATGTACGTTGCCTTTGACACATTGCACATGTCTTACCTGGCATTTACCCACGTGTGCAGTCATATATGCCAGTGCTATGAAACAGTAGCAGTACACCCACACATACACACCTTCAGTATGTTGTTCCCCATTGGCCCTATGTGTTGGTACTCACCATGGCAATCACACTACTAGGGTAGCATGTGCAAAGGTAACATGTGAATCAACTCTATGGTCCAGTTGTGGTTTATGTGAGTCATGTGGCAATGTCACAGCTGCCACATGTATGCAGTCAACCATCACCCTTGGCCAGGAACGTACAACACATGTGTGGGATGCCACCACATAGCCAATCTGGGGACTGAGCACTCTGAACCCAGTAATGCCATACCTTGTCAGATGGCATGTCATACTACAGTGACTACAATACCAGTCAGACATAGACATGCACTGACAGCAAGCTGAACACACTGGGGCATACATGGGGACTCAGAATAGCATCCTGCCTGAGCATCACACACCTCCGCAGCTGGCACACAGGCATATGTTATGTTGGAACAGAGCACATGCCACACATGGCACACACATCCCGTGTGCCACACACTCACAGCCTGTAGGAATACACAACACAACTGCTACAGATGGGTCAGGTACCTGTCTTGGCCGCTGCAGTGGGGTCCCACTCAACAGGCTGTACATGGTGAAGGTCACAGTGATATGCCTCAGGGGCATTATGGTCCACCACAAAACACATGCATACAGGTCAGTCAGAGGCATGGACACATATGACTCAGTCATTGACCATGCCACTATGGATGACCTGAGACATACCTCCCTGGACTACATGATAGGGAACATAGAAGGGATCTCTCAGCATGTGGCATGGGCCAGTATGAGCCTGATCTTGGTTGCCATCATACCCTCACCAGGTATGCTACCACTATATGTAGGAAGGGTGTTGTATGTCTACATTCTGCTCAGTCTCCAATGTCATTCATAGGGTATCCGCTGGCTGTCAACGTGTGCTTACATGCTAGGGAAGCCACAATGATGTGCAAGGGGCAGCTTGCACGTGACACCCATGGCCCAATGTATATTGGCGAAGCTCCTTGATACACACATACTGCCT
Organism: Protopterus annectens; assembly: GCF_019279795.1. Taxonomy (NCBI): domain Eukaryota; kingdom Metazoa; phylum Chordata; order Ceratodontiformes; family Protopteridae; genus Protopterus; species Protopterus annectens. Next base: position 970,591,989 of record NC_056725.1, on the reverse strand, counting down.
TATGCTGCAGGACACGGATTATATAGCCACCTCCGTGGGTATCACACAGGTTAGGACACTAACAGTGCTGCTACACAACACCAGCAGTGTACACCGCAAGATGCATGCACTGGACACTGTCCTCAGCATGGTGAACTGCAACGTCTGTGCAGTACCAGAGTCCTGATTCATGGCTCACAGGTGCAACCCATCACTTCCAGGTTATGCCTCATACCATGCCTGTCGTCCCCTACACATGTAACACACATGGACAGGGGGGTGGTATCCCAAGGCACCACAGATACACACACCTCCAGGTTGTTGGCACAGCACAAAGCATCAGGGCCTATTAATGTGCAGCTAACAGTGTGTCGGACCGCCGTCTGGTTCATAGCCTGGCACACACAACAGTCCCATACACAGGAAAACCACCTATCCTCCATAACAACACTGGCAATATGACAGTCTCAAGAACTGTCTTTATATGGCTGGACTGCATCCAGCCAAACATTGTGCGTGAGCATTACTGTAGCTACAACACACTAGTTGAAGGGTTCCCAGCATGTGGTCACTGAATTGCAGTGGAATGACATGTTACCACTCCCACAACAGGTGGGAACATGCAGCACCTGTACATCGACTACATGTAGACTATATGGCCCAGACCAGATGTGTATCCCCTGCTGTAGGTATTTTACCATATACACACACACTGTATAGACACATACCGCGTGTGGCCCCTGCACAGTAAGACACAGTCATATTGTTATGCATTGCAAATACCATTTATCCACTCGAGGCATGTTTCAGACATGGTAACTACTGCAGGTCACAGGTATTTATGTGTATGTGTCACACACATACATCATGTGTGCAATGCCATTGCTGGTTTAGGCAATGGCATGCATTGTTATGCACAAAGACCCACACAAGGTCATAATGTGTGACACAACCACACGTGGCAGTTGTGGGTTACCAAAACATACCTATCTGTACTCTGACAATGGTAATAGACCCAGTAGCAGAGCGCACTATTGGCATTACTGGCCAACTAGCCCTGTTTGGCTGTGCTGATAGTGTGGTGACATCCCCTGTGTTTACTGGGGGAATATGCAGCATCTGGTGTATTGTAGTATTTGCCAAAAGGATCTGTTCTCACACACTTGCATTCACACACACCCTACTACCCCCACACACACATACGCACACTTGCCATTTGCAGGATTCATACCCCTACCTAACTAAGTCACGGCACGTGAGAGAGATGCATTAGTGAAGTGCACTATTCGGGTTACTAGATGGTTCCTCTTCTCTGGCTGTACTTATAGGGTGCTGACATCATCAGTGTTTTGAAAGGGTAATGTGCATCAGGTAGTGTGATCTCCTGATTGCCAAAACTAACATGTTTTTCATACAGAATTGCACACACACAAACTCCCCACATCCAAACATGCCATTTGCAGGTTTCAAACTCCTACCTAACTATATTATGACACTTGAGAGTGACGCTGTAGCAGATTGCGCTATTCAGATTACTGGTAGATGTCTCTTCTCCAGCTGTATGTATAGGGTGCTGACATCATCACTGTTTGGAAAGGGTAATGTGCATCATGTAGTGTGATCTCCTGATTGCAAAAAAGCACATGTTGTTCATACAGAATTGCACACACACAAAGTCCCCACATCCAAACACACACACATGCCATTTGCAGGTTTCAAACTCCTACCTAACTATATTATGATACTTGAGAGAGACACATTAGCAGAGTGCGCTATTCGAATTACTGGGAGGTTTCCCTTCGCCTGCTGTACTTATAGGGTGCTGACATCATCTGTGCTGAGATAGGGGAATGTGCATTCTATAGAGTGGGACATCTCCCTCACACAGACTTGCACACACACTAACCCCCCTCCACACACACTGGGCAGTTGTAGGATTCAAACCCCTACCTAACTATGTTATGACACACGTGACAGACACATTAGCAGAGCGCGCTATTCGAATTACTGGGAGGTTTCTCTTCTCCTGCTGTACTTATAGGGTGCTGACATCATCCGTGCTGAGATAGGGGAATGTGCATCCTGTAGAGTGCTTTCACAGTTGCCAAAAGGGACATCTCTCTCACACAGGCTTGCACACACACTAACCCCCTCCACACACACTGGGCAGTTGCAGGATTCAAACCCCTACCTAACTATGTTATGACACTCGTGACAGATGCATTAGCAGAGCGCGCTATTCGAATTACTGGGAGGTTTCCCTTCTCCTGCTGTACTTATAGGGTGCTGACATCATCCGTGCTGAGATAGGGGAATGTGCATCCTGTAGAGTGCTTTCACAGTTGCCAAAAGGGACATCTCCCTCACACATACTTGCACACACACTAACCCCCCTCCACACATACTGGGCAGTTGCAGGATTCAAACCCCTACCTAATTATGTTATGACACTCGTGACGGACGCATTAGTAGAGCGCAATATTCGAATTACTGGAAGGTTTCTCTTCTCCTGCTTTACTTATAGGGTGCTGACATCATCCGTGCTGAGATAGGGGAATGTGCATCCTGTAGAGTGCTTTCACAGTTGCCAAAAGGGACATCTCCCTCACACAGACTTGCACACACACTAACCCCCCTCCACACACACTGGGCAGTTGCAGGATTCAAACCCCTACCTACCTATATTTTGACACTTGAGGGAAACGCATTAGCAGAGCGCGCTAACCGAATTAGTGGGCATCTGGTCTGCACCTGCAGTATTTATAGGGTGCTGACATCTTTATTTCTACAGAGGTATGTACATCTAGTACTACCTGTCAGGTGGGGGATAGCATATATATGCATTTGCAGCCACCTACGTCAGGGTCAGATATGCACATCGCACTGGCAGCTTATGTTCTATACCATGCTTCGTGAACACAGGACCTGTAACACACAACACAACCAGTCCAGAACACCACACCCACATCCAGGACACACACTTAGCTTCCCTGGGAACAGTGCCGGGATATGCATGTGTTCACATACACCATTCCAATTGTTAACATCAGGTACAGGCATATTGTGTGTGAGAACTACTCAGGCCTCTACCACTTTACCCTACAGCCACTACAATTTGTGGGTCCATGTGCTATGGCAGAACCACACACCACAGCCACATGGGGGAATACATATTGCACCTGTCCATCTGCAACATGGGTACTCACTGTTCCACACCAGAGGTAGACCACTATTGTTGATATCTGACCATACCCACCTTTCCCTGGACATCCATATCCCATCTCCACCCCCAGGCAAGGTTGTCACTGCACACAAACTGTATTTAGCACAAGCAGACTCTACACTTGTGAAGACTGGGGTGGACGACTTCAAAGGACCCATGCTGGGGGACTATACTGGCCACTCAGCATAATCCTTGACAATTGCATTCTATGAGCATGTGTATGGTTTGCATTGATCGTGCTATCCCACATATACCCATGACTGCTCCACAACAAGACACCTGTCAGGTGTACACCAGCCATATATGAGCCATGCAACAGACAGAGTGAGCTAATACATTGCAGAGCTGTAGCCCACAGAGGGAGGACATCTGTGAACAGTTCCGGCACGGCACTTCATTCACACATAATCATCACAACACAGTGTTGACAGTGGAATTGTCCAGAGAATGCAGATAGGGCTCCCCTCAGTCTGTTATTGACGGCCACTTACTGTTAGAGATCCTCAGCAACCCTCTTCCAGTACACACCGACAACATGGCTGTGGCTTAGCACATTCAAACCCTGGGATCTCCACTGTGCCCCTGCTTGACAGAGGCACAGCTCACTAGCCTCACACGTTGCCTTATGTGACCTACTTTACAGTGGCACATTAGCCTACTGTACTGGGGATGCAGATGCCAAGCACACTCTGCCTAAGCTATCATTCCCTAGGGCAACAAGCCTAGTATTGACCTCTACACCCATATGTTCAATTGTCAGATGCACAATATTTGTTGTGCTGTTCTACTGTTTGCAGGTCTTTATTGCCATAGCATTCCCTGTTCATATGACCAACTTGTGTATCTGTGGAAGATGTTTGCATATGATGGCGATCCACTATATCACTTATGTCTCTGTAGTCACTTACTGTGTGCACTGGGCAGATTGCTGTGTTGTGGTTGGTTCCTGGAATGACACGTACAAATACCAGATATGTGTGGCCAACTGCTAAACGGAGATATGGCCTAAGTGTGTGAGCATGCCCAGTTCAGCCTTTCCATGGCATGTTGTCTGACATATGCCTCATTTATCAAAGTGTGCGAGCATGCCCAGTGTGAGCTTTCCATATGTTGCACTCTGAAGTCCACCACATATTTGGGTGTGTGTGAACTTCAACAATATCTCACGTTTATGGTTGTGTGTTGGGTGTCATGTTGTGTACTAACTGGCCAACTGCTTCGTGTCTGCCACAACAGGGATTATACTGTGCCTGCAGGGATTGCATGGGATACTTTGCAGACAGTTGTCAGCATACTTTCATAATGACCTAACACTGTAGTACCGTATAGTGTACTGGTTCAGTACTTTCACTGTGGTGGACAATATCCTGGGCTTTAGTCCTATCACTGCTTGACATCTTCATAGTGAGCACAACAGACTGTGTAGGGGCCAGTTGTGCACATATGACCATGTTGCATTATGTTCAGATATGGACTACCTACACCAGGCTCGTCCAACATTGGTAGTGTATTCCACAACATGGGTGGACATTGGCAAACACTAGCGATGTTCCCTAGGCCATTTCTGATGCTAGTCACAGGGTGTGTTTGTCCTTCGACACAAATTGTAACTGGAGTTTGCCATGACATATGTCATGGTTAGTATACTGTGCCTCCGTCTACCTCTGACATAACAGTGATACCCAGGGTTAGCCTACCATCTCCCATCCACTCATCGGGATTCCTCTTGAGGGGTGTCGATAGGTGACTCTCTGGCTGACCTGTACCAGGAGTTTACTGAAGAGTGGGGGTGCCTTCTGTGTTATGGATCATTCTGTACAGCTTGTCCTATGTATGTCAGTGCTGGGGTTCAGGTCTCTCATGTGCATAGCTCACTGCCATTCAGATTGTACAAGGTGCAGCATGTTCATTGATTCCAGGTTGGACATGGCTTCATACATCAGGCACAGCTTGCCTGTAGCTGGGCAGTATGGCAGTGTGTGGGGCCGCAGTTTGTTTACTCAGGCAACGCATGGCATCTGTTCATGCTCTTTGCTACTCCTGGTGGGGTACTGTTGTGGACTTTACAGTTGATGGAGGTGTCTGCTGAGGTATATCCCACAGGGGCTAATGTAGTCAATTGTGACGCTGATGAAGGATGACTGCAGAGCCACAGTGACCTCCCCTTATCTACATCTGACAACCTTCATGATTGGGTGGGTATATGGTATGTTTCTGCGAACACTACAGCCACATGTTTGTCCAGTGCAGGATATCTATCACCTTTTGTCCCCAGGTCTCTCATTACATGTTAGGTACATAATGGGTTAACACCTGTGTGGTAATTTGTGGGCACTTACTGTATATCCATGGTGGTTGTCTTTACACAGTTCTGCAATTAGCTTGCTGATATGGCTATGGCTCCAGTTGTCTGTTTGTAGGTGGCCCTTTTGTGGGTTGCTTGTGTCAGCTGGGGGTCGGATATGGTGGGCTGTTTGTACTCCTGTGCATACATGTTCAGTCACAGTCCTTCCATGTTGGCCTATACCTATGGGAAATATATATACAGAATGGGGGGGGGGGCCAGGACCAGGCCTTGTGGGATGCCATTCATATCTGCTTTGTAGTCTGACATGGATACAGCATGTCTGACCATGTCAGGTCTGTCTTTGGTCTGGTTTGCAACCCCTCTACTGACATAGGGGTATATATTTAAGCTGGTGAACATATCCATACTGAACTCGTAGGGTATTGTCTAGAAGCATATGCACGGTCCAGCTACGCTGTGTGGACCACATTGCCCTCATCAATGACCTTAATGACTGCTTCAAATGGGTCAAACATGTTTAGGGGCAGGATCTGCAGTTACGACAGCCACACTGTGTAGGGTCCAGTATCAGTAGGTCCACAATAGCTTTATGTCTGCGGTACATACTGATCCTTTCCATAGCTGTGCAGACCAAGCTTGTCAGGATCCTGGGGTGGTAGTTTGCAGTACCCATTCAGGCAACACCTTTGTTGTGAAGGACCATTGTTGTTGTACACTGCTCTTTGGGTACATATCCTGTGGTAAGGCTGACATTGGGCAGTAGTGTGATTTGGCATTCCATTATTCTTGGAGTCCATGTTGGCCTCAGCCCAAGACACCATCCCATACCTTTGCTGCTGTGTGTTTTGCTTTGCAGATGATGGCTGTTACCTCAGCATCTGCAATGTCAGGGGACCAGCAGTCTGCTGGGATAGATATTTTGCATTCTAGGGGGGGGGGGGTTGCACTGCACCTGTCAGGTTGTATGTTAGCAATATGTGTGTGTGTTTGGTATGTTGTTTGTAATATCTGTGTGATTCGGAGCATATCTGTGGATGCCCAACATGGTTCCTACCATCAGTTAAGTAAGCCTTGTGATTATCCTTAGTATCCTGTACAATTTGTATCTTCATAGGTTCATAGGTTCATACTAGGCTATCCACCCTAGGGCATTAGTAAGCCTAGCCAGAGTGTGTGTGTCATTCGCCGCCCCTTGCTATGTGACTATTATGGCCATTTATGAATTTCTTTACTGTGTCTCTGTCTGGTCGTGACACAGTGAAGACCCCCAGTATACATGTACGATCATCCATCCACTTGGCAATATTCCTGTTGAGGGGTGTCAGTGAGGGGCTCTGCCTAACATGGATTGGGATCCTGTTTCTGGGTGTGGGGAGCCTCTGGGTTATGTATCTGTCCCTCCAGCACATCCTATGTCATTATGTGTTGAGGCTGACATCTGTCACTCTCACAGCTCCAATGGCTTTGATTTCCTGTGGTGGAGCATGTCCATTACTCCTGTGTTGGACATGGCCTTGTACAACAGACATACAATACCTCTGTGTAGGCAGTCTGTGACTGCATTCAGCTGGGGTGTCTACAGCCAGGCAGCATATGACATATATTTCACTCCCTTTATCCTCTTGGTGGGGTAACTATGAGGTCTTCCGAACCGCTGCAGGTGTCACGTACGGTAAATCCCATATGAGTCATTGTACTAGATTATGGGTCTGATAAGGGAACAGTACAGCGGCACAGTGTCCTCTGTTGATGTAGATGTGAATTCTTTCATGATACGGTGTCCAATATCGACAATCTTCCTAGCCACATTGGCATTGTGAGTGTCACATGACAGATTACTGTCGACTTGTGTCCCTAGGTCCCTGATTACTCCTTGCATACATAATGGTTTGCCACATATGTGGTAATTTGTGTGTACCTTGTCCAGTGTCTTCAGGATGTCTGGGTGGAGTTCTTGTGTGTGAGAGTGTGGTCTGTCGCATGCTACAGACTGTACAGCAGTTTTGACTACACTTAGGTGCACATGGGTGGTCGCCGCTGCTTTGTGCATTGCCAGTTACCTGGCCATATGGGTGTCTGTGCTGCATATGGATACTCCCCCTCCTTTGATGTTTTGGTCCAGGTGTTGGGGCCATAACGCATGGTATGTGGTATAACCTGGTAGTGCTGGTGTGCTATCACTAGGCTTGCAGCAGGCTTCTGTCACTGCACAGACATCGATGTTCTCCATACTGGGAAGTGCCTCAGGGGCATGCATATTGCAGTTTACACATCTGGCATTGGTCAGCATTACCCTTATGTTTCTTACCACTTATGTTTTCTAGGGTGGTGGGTAGTCTTTTTGGCCTTGCCTACATACGGCTCTATGGAGGTGGCAAAGGTCTTATCCAGTATCCAGACTACAGGGTAACAGGTGCAAGCCATCCCTGGAAAAGCAGCATGGCTTGTCATGCTTGACATCTCAAGCAGACAGACATTAGACCCTCTTGGACTGACAGCTGTAACTGTGCCACCTGTTAAACATGATCATTCTGGGTTTGTACTGTGGCATCATTCTTGGTGAGGGTTGGATGCTGCACACGGCCAGTGTCATACCAGCCTGGGGTACATACTCAGAGAGCTCATCCATGTCTCTTTTCATGTAGACCAGGGAGGTACATCTCAGGTCATTCACACCAGCATGGACATTGAGTGCATCATATTTCTGCTTGCTTTGGGGTGACCTGCGTACTTGTGTTATGTGGCATATTGTGGCAGCCTACAGGCAGCTTACTGTACCCTTTCCCTTGTTCTGTCTGGTGAGTGGGACAGCAGTGTGTCTGCCTATACAGACACCTATTACAACTGTATCAGGCATGTTGTTTCTCCTTCTGGCCTGTGACTGTTTGGCACACCAGCTTTGTGTACTATGTGTTGCATGTGCTATGTTTGGAGGTTGTGGTTGCTTGTGATCTGCTTTGGAGGCTTCTGTTGGTGTGGTGTGTTTGTAATTAGGGCCTCCGGGAATGTTTTTTTGTGTTTATGTGTTTGGTTTACAGTTGTGGTAGGTCTATGTGGGACTGGGTTTGTGGTGTATGTGGTTACCTTCTCCTCCTGACTAGTTTTGACAGTACTGAGTTGGGGGAGCTCAGCCTCCAGTTTGGATACATGGTTGCATCTATCACATATATTTGTATTTATTGGGGGGAGTTGTGGTTGTCTGTGTACTGGGGACAGGTGTCACATTGCCTCTGGATTCACAGATTCTACTTGTTGTGGCTGGCCTTAGTGGATTGTATGTGTGGACATATGTTATTGCCATACTACTGATCAGTGATTACTTCCCTTTTTATGTTTGCTCTATCATGTGGTAGCTTCCTCATTCTCTTGCATGGTTTGGTAATGGCTGGAGTCCAGCATGCCAGATGCCTGCATGTATGGCATTGTGTCTTGTTGTTATTTGTGATTGCATACTCCAAGCATTCCTGGCTGTGTTCATGGAATGCTTGTATAACATGTTCTGCGGTGTGTCCCATATTCTGCACTTGCACAGAGCCTTTCGTGGGTTCCACATCAGTTTGGAGGGGTGCAACCTATGCTTTACACATGTTTTTCACTGTGGTATTCTGGCCAGGGACTGGGGTCGGGATGTGTATATCTAGTGTGATTACTCTATGGTCTGGTCTTACCAGTGAAGGATACACTTCTCATCTTGCCATCCAGTACACATGTTGCTGATTATCACATCCAGTATGCTTACCCCTCTTGTGGGAGTGGTACGTTGTTTCTGGGCATTTTGGTTTATGGATTCTCGGAACTTTTCTCCGACTGTGTTGGTGCTAGTATAATGCGCCCGGTGTATGTCTGGGTATTTTCAGTCAAGCAATATAATGTGGTTTGGGGGGCTTGATATATTCATGTATTCCAACATAGGCCAGGTGCAGTTCCTGGTATTAGGACAGTAGTCTGCAGCAGGCTATATACTGGGAGGCGGTTTTAGCCATTGGTATTTGACCATGGCTAATCCATGCTGCTTCTTGTTGTGGTACCAACATGGGGGTGTGGTTATCCTTGACATTTATTGCTAGTCACCCTCCTTTTGTAGCTTGTTCCATGTTTTGCGGCTGTACAGCACAGTATGAGGTGTGACCTGGTAGTGTTAGGGTGCTGATGTGAGCCTTGACCCAGTTCTCTATTACAGGACTGATATCTACATTCTCCATACTGTGTGCGTTTACACTGCACACATCTTGCTGTTTAGACTTCTGGCATTGGGTAACATTACATCTAGGTTCCTATCCCTTGTGGTGCCTATGAAGGTGGGTTTGTGTTTTGAGACTTACCTATTCAGGGCATGCTGTGGGTACTGACAGCCTTTGCCAGTATCCATGGGGCATGGACTGATAGGTGCACGCCACCCTAGCAGGTGGTGCATCATGTCATGCTCCACATGTCTTCCCAGTCTGAAACACATTGGCTCCCCTTTGACTAACTGCATTACTTCAGCCAGTTATTGCACTTGATCATCCCATCGTCATTTTGTGGCTTCATGCTTGGTGAGGGTGGATGTTAGTCAGGGTGCTCAGGTGTGCATATAGTACATGGTGTTACATTACGTAACACATGGCATTCATGCCTCAGGTGGTGCTGCAAGGCTGCCTCTGTCAGATGCGCATATTACACTCCCTGTACATGTTTGTGAGCAGGTCATGTCATTTTAGGCATCCATGTTATTATTTGAGTGAGTCAGAGGGGGTATCATTCCCAGGGTTCCTACTGAGCCAGTGTATGTGCTATGCGTTGCCTCTTTGCCAAGGCCAGGGCATACTGGGCACGCCTCCTTCTGCCTACTGGGGCAGGCTCAGGTTGTTCCTCCTCCGAGTCACGCTCTGCCTGTGATGGCCTTGGCAATGGTGGGGGGCGGTTTGGCCCAGCCCTATGCTGGTCCTGCTGCAGCTGTTTTCGCAAGATCATATTATGTAGCATAGCACATACCATGACAATTTGGGTACATGCAGTTGGTGTGTACTGCAAGGCTCCACCAGATGTGTCCAGACACTGGAACCGTGACATGAGCAGCCCAAGCACACGCTCTATTACATTACGTGTTTGTGCATGTGCCTCATTATGGCGTTCCTGTTCAGGTGTGTGTGCGTTTCTGATGGGTGTCATCAGCCAAGGCTCCAGTGCATAACCTGTATCCCCCACTAGGTGTCCGTGTGGGATGTCCCCATTGTTAAATGTCTGGTACAGCTGCGTCAAATGCCAGATGTGGGAATCATGGTAACTCCCAGGGCAGCCAGCACACACATTCATTATTATGCCCTGGGCATCACACACGACCTGGCAGTTGATGGAGGGGAAGCCCTTGTGGTTAATGTAGACCCTACCCCACTCACCGGCTGGTGCTTTGATGCGTATGTGCGTGCAGTCTATTGCACCCACTACCTCAGGGTATTCCGCTATTTGCTGGAAGAGACGCATATTGCTGGCCAATACCTCATGGGCATTGGGGAAATATACATGATCACCGACATGTGCTGACATGGCATCCAGGAACTGGTGCAGTACCCTGGAGGCTGATGCCTGTGATATCTCCATCATATCACCAGTTGGTCTCTGGAAGGTACCTGTTGCTAGTATTCTTAGGCCAACACATACCTTGGTTTCCACTGGGATGGGTTCCCCTCTGTTGGTTCTGTGTGTGAGGCGTGGCATGCACAGCTCAACTATTTGCTGCAGGAGCTCTCTGTCCACTCTATAGCGCTCTACTATCTCCAGCTCATGTAACCCGTGGTAGGTGACCCTGGGCCTGTACACTCTTCTCCGTCTCCTCACTGTGGGTTGTCTGGAACCATCTGCATTGTCACCACCCTCAGCAAGTCGCCTATGTCTCATTATGACAGCTATGGCAGCCCCTAACATTTCTGCTCTGAGTGAAGCTTTTTCAGTTTTCACTTCTATTAGCTTACTCCTGTCTTGCAGTTTCTCTTGAGAGAAACATCCTGCACTGCTGTTTGCAGAGTTTTAAGTGCTGGGCTGGGCTACCATTCTTCCTGTGTAATTGCCTGCTTCTAATTGTTTTCACCTGCTAGCTTCAGCAGTATTCCCTGCTAGCTTCCTACTAATTCTGTTGCTTCCTTTTTCCTTTCTGTTTCCTCAGGGGGGAGCAACGTGCATACACGCTCACAGTGGCTTACACGCGCGCACACATGCTTACACGGTTCAGAATCTGCTTATTCGGGTTAAAACACGCGCACACCAGCGCAAACAGTCTTACAAGTCTGCCAACTGGCTCCCACATGCTCAGTCTGCCCTATACGCGCGCACATCAGCACAAACAGTGTTAAACATCTACCAACACGCTCCCACATGCTCAGTCTGCCTTACACGCATGCACACTGCCCTACTCGCGCTTCATGGTGCGCACACGTGCGCATGCACGACCAGCAAGAAACTTTAGTGTAAGTAACAGTGTACACCTTCCATTTCTTGACTTTCCCAGACTTATCTTGTGGCACTCCTCTTTCCCTGATCTGTGTCTGTCATCTGTCATGTTACACTGACCTCCAATGAACTGCATTTCTTTCTACCATTCCCCCCTGTGATGTCACCTATCTCCTACTCTATTCCTCCCCCTTATGTATCTCTTATACTACTCAGACTGTGCTCATTTGCTATGTGACTGTGAGATTCAGTATCCTAACCCTCATTTACATGAGATTGCCTACTAATGCTTAGTTACATTTCTTACACTCAGCTTCCCCCCTTAGCAATCACTACACGGTGGCTATGTTGTTTTTGGTCTGCTGGTCCTTGCATTGTCATTCCATGTATTGCATAAAACCCACATTTGTGGGTTTATAACCTTCATTTTTATGTTTTATACAGTGCAGCCCGTTTGCGTGGGGCTGCGCTGGGTTTAAACATCGGCAATTTTTATTATTTTTGCATCGGGTTACCTTGCCAATGGCCACATATTTGGCCATTGGCATGCTGCCTGACACATATGCACCCTTTATTTGGAGCTGACATGGCTCCGTTGTAAAATTTGCAGAAACATACTCAGTTGTCAACTGAGTACATTTCTGCAGCTAAAATGTCTCTTACACGGGCTGGTTTCTGCTTCATGGATCGCTAATATACCTCATTTGCATACCTTTTGGCTGCAAGTGAGGTATTTAGCATGTCCACGCCCAGTCCGTGTAGAAGACGTTTTAGCTGGTCTCTTACATGGAGTTTAGGGCTGTTCCTGGATCGCGAGGCTTGCATGGAGTGTTACACGTCTCTTACACTCTGTGCAAGCCTTTGTGAATCCTGCCCTATGTCATTTTCTTTATGACATTTTGCAATGAAAAGTATTAGAGATGCATAGCAGCATAATCAAACATGAAATACACCCAAGACTACCACTTTATCCTCAGGGATTTCCCTTCATCTCAATACTGAATCACACAGCACTAGACAATATTTAGGGGTGACCTTATCTGTAGAAAAAGAAATGTTGGTTTGCCTGATAAAATCATACAATATTGTTTACTTCTGATGAATTCAAAATACAGTAAGGGCATGTTAAGATAACGGTTTCATTCAGCTGCCATGAGTCAATGTTGCATGCTCACACCTCCTTAAGATTGACTATAATGCAAATTGTCAGACAGGCACATTCTAATTTATGTAGGCCTATTGGTGGAGACTATCCATACAAGGTTATCTCTATGACGCAATCTGATGTTTTCAACTACATTGTTTTTGGTCAATAAATCTGAATATTTATTTGCAAACTGTAATTACATTCCACTTCTTAGTGCAGAGGTAATACAGCGGGTCTATGTTAGATAACCAAAACTTCACTTACACAAAATTTAGTTGAGCAAGACAAAAACTCTGAAAGTTGAATTAACTGAACGTTCACATCAGCAGACGTTTACCCAGGGAATGTAGGTAGTTGGCCAACATGGGGAAATTTGCCCTTTTCTCCACTGTAGTGTGATTTTGGAGGTGGTATATATAGTTAGAGGGATGTGGGGGAACAGCCCCCACATTTCGGGGTGTGGGGGGGTGTAGACCCCCACCTGGGTGGGTTTGACATTTTACGGTGTGTTTGAATGTTGAATGTTGGCCAACTGCCTGCATTCCCTGTGTAATAATCCGGTTGTGATAGTGATGAAAAAGTTGCAGGACCTACTAGATAAAGCAGGACAACAGGAAGTGGTGTTGATAATGGATGACTTGAATCCACATATGGGGATAGACTGAACAGGCTATGAGGACTGCTTAGGTCCACATGGATGGGTTAACAGAAACAAAGAAGGGGAGACCATTCTAGACTTCTGTCTGGCAAATGGCTTGATAGTAGCCAGCATATGGTTCAGAAAGAGAGACAGTCACAAGATCACATACAAGAGTGGCCAACATGCAACTCAGGTGGACTTTCCCTACTAAGGAAAGTGCACTGGCATAAAATCAGTGATTGCAAAGTCATCCCCAGTGATACAGTTGGCCCACAGCTTAAACCACTGGTTGCCACAATCAGCTGCAAGCAATGGTCACAGAAGGCTCTAAAGTCAACAGAAACCAGGCTGAAGACCTGGAAGTTGACCGGAGAGAAAGCACAACAGTTGAAGGAATTACTCAGGGCTGTAGCACCCCAAGAAGAATAGAAAAGAGGTACAGTTGAAGAAGAATGGCACCGCCTCAAAACAGCATGTGTGAGGACTAGGACTACAGAACAGAAATGTGGCAGAGCCAGATATGGAAATAAGATGCATAAGGAAAATTAGTAGTGGAATGCAGAAGTCGAGTAAGTCATCAAAACAAAGAAGGAGTGCAGAAAGAAGTGAGAGATAAAAAAGACAGACCAGGCTAGGAAGGAATACTGGTTGGCTAACAAATAATTTAAGAAAGGAGATGCAATAGCAAAGAACAGGGCATTAGATGCACTCTGCCAGCTTCTAGAAAGTCACTCAGTAGGTGGCACAAAGAAACTGTATCAGGTTGCAAGACAAAGAGAGAAAGAGAAAGAAGATAGTCAGACACCCTTCATAAGGGATGCCAGCAACAACCTGCTCACCAGTCCAGATGACATCAAAGCCAGATGGAAGAAGTATTTCCAGCAGCTTCTGAATGAAGAAAACCCTATAGAAGCAGTACTGCCCCAACACAGCCTACAGTGAGAGAAGAAGAGAAGCCCAACCTAGAAGAAGAAGTCAGGGAAAGCAGCAGGCTCAGATGAGGTCACAGCAGATATGATAAAGATGCTGGGTGAGACAGGGAAGACAATGATCCTGAGGGTACTCATAGCAGTATGGAGAGAAAGAAGTACCCCAGATGACTGGAGAATAAGCATACTCATGCCAGTGTACAAGAAAAAAGGTGACATCCACAACTGTGGGCAGTACAGAGGTATCAAACGTCTATAACATTGCATGAAAGTTCTGGAGAGGGTGATTGGTAAACAGATATGCAGAATAGTAGAAATTAATATGGGAGATAAGCAGTTTGGATTCAGATCAAGATGTAATACAACTGAACCAATATTTGCAGCAAGACAGATAGTTGAAAAGAAGCTACAGATGAGGAAAGAGTCCAGATGGGCATTCCTAGACTTGGAGAAAGCATATGAAAAGGTCCCAAGAAAGTTGATTTGGGCAGTACTGCAGTGATTCAAAATCCCAGAAATATTAGTAGAATTAGTGCAGGCTATGTACAAGGACCCAATGACTCAAGTACAAGCAGTGTTCAGTCTGAAAGAGAGGTTCCCAGTAGGAGTGGGTGTGCATCAGGGTTCAGCTGTGAGCCCATTGCTGTTTTCATGCTGGTGATGGACTACATTAGCAAACAGGTCGGAGGAGACAGATCAATAAAGTTGCTATATGCAAACAATGTGGCATTACAGGCAGACTCTGTGCAGAACGGAATACTAAACTGAAGGCACACGGGATAAAACTGAGTACAAATGAGACAATGATAAGAGCAGCAAAGTGGGGAAATCAGAAGAAGCTGAGAACTGAGGTAGACAGGAAGATAGTGGAACAGGTAAATAACTTCAAGTATCTGGGAGGGGTGGTTGAAGAGAATTAAGTCAGAGTGAAGAGGTCAAAGCTAGAATCAGTGGGGCAGCAGCATAGAGTGCCAGGTGCAGTGTATGACAGAAGAATGCCAAAGAAGCTGAAAAGTAATGTATACAAAACAGTGGTGCGACTAGTACTACTGTATGGTACAGAAACCTGGGCAGTAAAGGTAGAGCAGATAACAAAGCTAGAGGTGATGGAAATGAAGTGCCTGAGAAGGGATGCAGGATGCACACTGGGGAAAAATGAAGAAATGCAGACATAAGAGCAGAAGCCAAAGTATCTCTAATTGCATAAAAGATCAAAGATAACAGATTACAGTGGATGATAAATCTGTAGTCCAGCAAATGGTTTCACCCTTCATTGCGTTTTCCAGATTTACAACAAAGAAAAGCTTCAGTCCTTTCATAAACATACTGTCACAATGAAATGTACTCCTCCTGAAAGGGTATACTACTTTTGACTGTGAAGAAGTCTAATAAGTGTAGTGTCTACTGTAAGGTACTTAATATTGCATACCTCAGAGACATGTATTACTGCCCCTCACGAACAATAAATATCAACGATAGTTCAATAATGACCACGTTAATGACATGCATTGACACATAGCCTGCCCCCTATAAAAGATAGCAATTTTCTCTGCTCTTTTCTGATGTATGACTGGAAAGATTGAGAAAGACATAGTGGCTACAGTAAAGTATTTCAACATCCTATGGTCAAACATGCATGCTTCCTCAAATATCAAGGGAGATGGAAGTGGCAGAATCAATGATAACTAGGAACAGTATGGTTACTGGTTAAAGTGAGTGGAGATGGGGTCAGTAAATAGGGTAGTAGTTCAGCAAGGATGTAGTAGTGCATTTAGGGAAGAATAGAAGAGTGTTGAGTTTTTCTGGTGTTTGTGTTGAAAATTATTATAGTAGGTTTGCTTATCATGTTTGATTTGGAATTTTGTAAGATTTCATCTGAATAGCTGAAATGTGTTTTGTGTTCTATGTTTTTGCCATTCTTACCAGGCTTCATCTCATTATAACATTAGTTTCTTAGTTTCCTGTGCTAGCCATGGTGCAATGTTGGATTTGACTCTTTTGTTACGGACCGAGGCTAGATCATTAAGGATATTTAGGAAAAATGCCATTAAAGTGAGAGAGACATGGATTTTAATATATTTCAGTTATACTGGGATAGTGTTTTGATGAAGGCATTTTTGTTAAAGGTTGTTCAATTGTGAATTTGGCTGTACATGATTTGTTTTTCAGAGGTATCATATCTTCCAATTGCATAAGTTGGAAGATGATCACTTATGGTATCTCATAGACATCCAGCTGTCATTACATTGTTTGGTTTGTTAGTAGCATCAAATCTAAGGGTGATTCCCTGCTAAAGGCTTTGTCAAATCTAGCAGTAAAAGTAATTAGTTAAGTAAATCCATATAAATTAATTGCTTATGTTGGGGTGTTACTAAATTTGAGTTGACAGTCAATGCTTAAGTCTCATAAAATAATGGTTTCATGGTGGACATTGTAAGATATCCACTGGAGGAAATTTTCTATAGTCTTGATGTTTTTACCTGGTGGGTATATATTATTGAGATACAGAGTTTTTTATTGTTGACTTTCATTTGGGATAAGATGATTTCTGCATTGTTAAACATTGGTATCTCTTGTTTAAGGAGGGCTATGTTTTGGGAGCTTTTATACAACATTGCAACACCATCTGACAATTTATTTTTCCTGTCAAGCCTGATTATATGAAAACCAGGTGAGGGATACCATTATCAGGTATCTCTTTTTTCACCAGGTTTCTGTGGCAATTACTATATCAGAAGGCCATACAGCAAGGCAAGCTTGGACGTTCTAAATGTTATTGCATATGCTCCTTAGATTTATGGTTAGGAGGAGAAGGTTGGATTTGGAGGATTGGTGGTTGAGTAGTATAGGTGTTAAGTCAGTGGAAGCTTATTTCGTAATCTTGGAAAACACTATGCAATGATCTGTCATTGTTTCACATTTTTTATATTATTAGGTCCCCCAGCAGTTTGTTCCAGACAGAATTTCATGGAGAACTAGATCACATGTTGTCTTTTAGACCAGGAAGATGTCACCTCTAAGTAACTTAAAATAATTTGAATGTAATGACATAGCTGATATTAGGCACCAGTGAAATCTAAAGTTATGGGAAACTTTCATATTACCTGTAGTTGGGTGGGACCCCACAAATGTTACAATTTATCTATAAAAGTATGGAAAATTTACATAATTTAATTCACTTAGGCCTATAGTGCTTTTTTCCATACTTCAGTTTAGCAACCATAGCTGTTTATGTCATCCCTGAAATGTTTTTTTTTGGCCATCTTCCTTAGCTGAGTGACTTATCAGTTAATAATAGGCAGCATATGAGAGCAAGGTGTAAATAATAGAAATTAAACTCACTCAGATTGTTGATCAAGGAAGTCCTGCATTAGAAGATATTAATCATTGTTCTTCTTAGTTATTTGTGTTTTCATAATAACATTTATATTTTCATAACTGAGACAACTAAATGCTATAAAATATGATAGTGGGAGACAGAAAAATACATGACCACTTTCATGTATAGCATACTGTGCTAGAAAGAGAGATTGCTAGTGCTTTGTTAAGAATTGTGAAGATATGTGCAATATTTCCACACATACGTTGCCCGTTCGATTCTCAGTTACAGCGTCTTCTGTGTGGTGACATGCGTGAATGGGCGTTCCTTCGTTGAAGGTTGTGCATTAGGCCCGGCAAGCCAGTACGTAAAAATCTACTGCCAATCATTAGTGGACCGGAGTTCCGCTGTGGTGACCCCCTAACCGGGAAAAGCCAAAAGACACAAAAATTTAAGATTTCCAAACCAAGTGACTTACCAACTATTACAAGGCATCAGGAGAAACCTTAAACAATGCTGAAGAAAATTACCATTGATATTTGCACTATAAGGTATGGGCATATCTTGACAGTCTGTATTACTTATATTATTCATTATTCAGTTAAGCATACATTTCATATTTCTGTAAATTTCTCAGTAAATAAGCAGCCAGAAAAGAATCACCTGATGTCTTGTGAAAGTTCCAGTCTGGCCAAATAAAATGCTCTCACACTATATGTCTAGGTCACACAGTTTCCAAGATATAAAGTGTTATTTGTGAAACATTAAAGAAAAGTATTATTCAGGATTTGTGTGCATTATACAATACATTTCAGTACTGATATAAAGGTTCTGAATGTGTTGACTGTTATAACTGTAAATTAATATATTTTGTACAGCATTGCAGTTTGTACCTTTTTAATAGCATTTAATATTCACAAGATATTTACATTTGTTTGAGTTATGATTTTAATTTCATTTTTCATAAAATGCTTTAGAATTACTAGCCCACTTCTTAGATATTGGCATCAGTACTGAAGCCTCACAGTGGTTCAAAGTCTTCCTGCCTAACACATCCCTTTATTGTAATGACTGGCTTCTCTCTATCACATAATTATTACACTCAATAAGGTGTACCACATGGATAAATACTTGCCCCGGTATTCTTTCCCATTTATATAAATTACCCTTTCACCTATCCAAGTTACAATTCCTCTTACATGCCAATGACATGGTTATCTGCTGATATAATCCAGCACAATAGGTAATCTAAACTTAACTACATACTGACCCGGACCTAACCCATTGGCTCACTTCCTCCAAAATGCTTCTATTTAACCCCCCCCCCCAAAAAAAAAAAAATAACAAGGCTATTTGGTATTAAGAAAAGATTATTCAAACCTTTTAGCTCCATCAAGCTTTTGGACCAGCACAACAACCTTACTGACACTACCACTTTATTCAGATATCTAGCCATCTGACTTGACCAATATCTTAAATTTTAGGAGCATAGTGAAAAACGTAAATATAAAATAATTACCTCCCTTTCCTTACTCAGAAAACATCTCATTTCTTTTCATCATCAGCTAGGGTAGGTATTAGGAAAGCTGGTTTGCTTGCTTGCACAATTTGAATATGGCTTGCACTTATTTGTCACCTTCTAACAAAAATACATCAGCACTACATACCTTAGCTAATACAATTTGCCACTTTATCAGCAATTCCCTTTGGTTTGAAACCATTGCCTTACTTTATCCAGGTAAACTGTTCCAGTACTAACCAGATCTAACCTACTTCTGCGCTCACAGCTCTTCAAATTACTCCATCTGGATGCACCTTGTCTACTTGCTATGAAACGTATCATCACCACACAAACCTACAACCTCAGAAGTCAGAGTGTAGTAGGCCCTATTCTCCATAATCTACCCACTAAACTATGTAGCTCTGACTCTTGTTTCTGTGCACTTACCCCAGAACTGTGGTAGTCCTTCTTCACTATCTCACTGAACATACTAACTTTGTTAAATTCAGGCCCCACCTCAAACAGTACCTGTTTGAGCAATACAGATGAAAATGCCAGAATGCAGGACATATCACTTTAACAAACCTACTCTGTACAAGGTTAGTCTCCTCTCACATCACCCATTTACACCACTCCTCTATTTGTTATCGCTATGTTTTTGCTTCCTGTAAATATGTGCATAGCTTCTCTTTCTCCTTGTTCACTATCATCTTACAGCTTTTTTCTTTCTTATTCCCTCTGCCTCTTTGGACTCAGCACCTTTAACATTACTTATCTCATGCTTTGTCCACTAAACACCTTTTGGTACCCCCCTACAATTTACAAGGCTAAACCTTCTCCTGCACTGTCTCCCTATTTTCTGCTTGTAACATGTACACTTCAAAATGGTGTAAAGGTTGTACGTAGTATTTCATTTTTTAAGACTAGTCTGTTTTACAGTTGCATTCCACAGTTGGTTGAAACTATTATATTTCTGTCGCTGCAATTTTGAATATAACCAAGGCTGGGCCTGTAAATGGTCATGTTATGATCAAAGCTCTACCCCAGTAACCAAACTGTAAATAAATAAATGAATATATATATATTTATATATATATATATATATATATATATATATATAGATAGATAGATATAGATATATACACACACACACACACACACACAGGAAACAGACAGGTGCACACACAGACACACACACACACACACACACACACACACACACACACACACACACACACACACACACACACACACACACACATATATACATACATACATACATAAGGGTGTGTGAAGGCTGTTAGACGTGTGATATTCCCAGCTCAGAGATCTTAATGAGCTAAGTTATTTATAGCACCCAGAAAGAGCATTCCAACACCCCTTAATGCTGCCTTCACTCTATTCAAAGAAAAGAAAAACAAGGAAGTGTCTGCCCCAGCTTCACACTTTTAACAACAGTGATGTCTTATTTTCTCATATGTGATTATGTTCCATGTTCACATCTGCTCATCATGCAGTTTCCAGTCAGGTCAGCATCTTGGAAAAGTACACCTGATTGACTAGTTACATACCTCTTACGTTAATAAAATCCAGTTACACTGTGTCTCTCTTCTTATATACATAAAGAAGATGTTGAAGCAGGGGTGCTCATTTAAGTAGTTTATTGAATACAAACAAATCAGGATGGATAGCAGGAACACTGAACTTAAGCGAGCTTTCTAACTAACTGACTCCATACTTGTATTCTCACACTCTGGCTGTTCACTCTAAATTAAGGTTACCATATGTCCGGGTTTTCCCAGACACGTCCTCTTTTTTGGGTCCTGTCTGGGCTGTTTTTGAAAATTCTGCGATTTGTCTGGGTTTTAAAACCCAGACAAATCTCAGAATTTTCAAAAAGCAGACATCCCTATTTCAGAGTTTTTTCTCCGCTTTGTTTTTTTTTTTTTGATTGGCTCATATACCGGTATACGAGCCAATCAAAACGCGGAGCTCTGTTCAATGCGGAACTGCTTGATGTTCCACATTGAACAGAAGAGGGTCCGCTGCGCACGTTTTTGATTGGCTCGTATACTGGTATACAAGGCAATCAAAAAGCAGAGCTCAGTTCAATGCAGAACTGCTTGATGTACTGCATTGAACAGAAGAGAGTCCGCTGTGTGCGTTTTTGATTGGCTCGTATACCGGTATATGAGCCAATCAAAAATCCCCAAACATGGCGGACCCCTTTTTTTTTTGCTCTTCAACCTAAGAGGATGAAATAATTTTTTTCATCCTCTTTCACATATAAAGAATTATGGTAACCCTACTCTAAATGGCATTGTTGCTTTCACATGCTCAGTACTTACATGTATGTGCTGACTCACTGGAAAGCTTCTTAAAGGTATATCACACACACTGATCTATATCCTTCCCTCTTTACTGAGCTATCTCATATAAACAATGACATTTTATTAGGCATGCAATTATACAGATACTAATAAAGAACAACAACAGTCATATCCAGGTTGCCATGTATCTGGAAGCAGGTTTCGAGATGCAGCTTGATCTCATGACATAATAGTTAGGACTGGGCTTAGCAACAGGGAGAGTCATTGGGGAATGTTCTGCTTGAGGAGTTTCAGGGATTTTCTCAGGAACAGGGACTGCTGACCGAATGTTATCTAGAACAGAAACATTGAACACGTCACTCTGAGAACTAGACTCTTTGTTGCAGGCAAGATGCTGTAACAATGGTTCAGACACTGGTAACAAATAGGGTCGCCACCTTTCTTCATGGCTAAAACCAGAGTAAAGCCACACTCCTCATGTCACCAGTAACCTTGCCCATCCCACCCCCTCTCCTGCCCACGTTCTGCCCATTTTGTGATGTCACAGCGACATCACCCAGCAGGGAAACCCTCTTTTTTCCATTCCTGCTGCCTGCTTTCGGCTGATTTACTATGCTTTTCTGTAAAAAAGCATAGTAAATCAGCTGATTTACAAACTCCGATAGTCTGTTTCCCAAATCCGATGTGATCAAAACCTTTTGATGTCTGCATCCTCACTATCTCCTCTTTTTGTAAAGAACAGAGTGATTTGCTGGCTTTATCATAGTAAGACTTCTGGGACAAATGTTTTTTCTCAACAGTTGGGCTTTTACTGCTTTGTTGTTCTTAGCACTTGGAACCAATAAATTAATGGTGATTGGTAGCGTGGTTCTGCTTTGTCTTGACATAAGTCTCTGGCTAGGTGAACCAAGATGTTTATCACAAGGAATGTTTCTGAGATTTAATAAGTTGAGAAAAACATTGGTATTGCCACGTCTAGATTTCTCTAACAACGGTTTTGCACTTTGAACTGCACGTTCAGCTAAACCGTTTGACTGAAGGTATTCAGAACTACTCATAATATGAACAATGTCCCACTCTTCTGCAAATTTCTTGAACTGCTGACTTGTAAACTGTGCACCATTGTCAGAAATAACTCTGCGTGGACTCTCATGGACAGAAAAATGTAGCTTCAACTTAGTAATGACAGTATTGGAAGTTAGGTTGAGAAGTAGGTCAATCTCAAACCAATTTGAATAAGAGTCTACTAACAGCAAATAATGTTGGCCATTAAACTCAAAGATATCTGTGGTGACTGTCGACCAAGGTAGTTCAGGAATTTAGCTTAACTGAAGTGGTTCTTTCTGTTGATGCAGCTTTGTACAATTACACATTGAACAAGATGAAAGTACTTTCTCGATATCTTTTGACATAGAAGGCCAAAATACTAGACCTCTCGCCTTTCTTTTGGTAGAATAATTTCCTGGGTGGCCACAATGCAAGATCTTAATATGCTCTTGTTGCAAGGACTTTGGAGCAATCACCTTAGGTCCTTTCATGATGATACCATTGTCTGACAAAATCTCATCTCTGTATGAAAAATAAGGTTGCATTTCTACTGGTAAACAAGATTGCTTTGAAGGTCATCCTCAACTGATAAAGAGGTTTAGCTTCTGGAGAATTGGATCTGACGCTGTGTGAGTTCTGAGCTCATCAAGACGCGCAGAAGAAAAATGTATCACTTCCATGACCTCAAAATCAAGTTGCTCATCATTATGCTGTTCTGTGGTCTTTCTGGGCAATCTGGATAAAGTATCAGTAAGATAAAGAAGTTTGCCTTTTGTGTAAACAAGATTAAAATTGTACTTCTGCAATTTGAGCATCATACGTTGCAGTCTAGCTGGAGCTGTATGCATAGAGGAAGATGTTGACCTTAAACACCCATAACTTGCTTTGCAGTTGCACAGGTTTATTAATGAACTTTGCTTTCTATGGTCAACATATTTTTACTGATTTATAATGTATTAGGACTAAAACCTTTACATGGTACTGAAGGTCTTCTTCACTTGAATTTGATGTGTATAGTGACTAGAGGTAGGTGGTCAGGTTCGATCTGGATAGGTCAACCTTAAATATAATCATGGAACTTCAAACATGCAAACACAATTGCCAAAAGCTCTTTCTCAATCTGGGCATATTGTATCTCAGTCTGGGTAAGTGTTCTGGATGCATAGGCTACTGGTCTACCCTCTTGAAGAATGACTGCACCTATACCAAACTTAGAAGCATTACAGGAAAGAGTAACTGGTTTGTGAACATCATAGTAGCTGAAAGTTGGTAGGTTGGCAATTTTTTGCTTCAGGACTTCAAATACTCTTTGTTGCTGTTCTGACCATGAACAAATGACATATTTGCATGTCAGCTATCTTAGCGGTTCTGAAAGTTGGCTTAAATCTGGAATGAACTTGCCTAGATAGTTGACCATGCCAAGAAAAGGTAGGGCTTGAACATTGTCTGGAGCTGGCAACTCGAGAATTGCTGTTTGGTTGGAAGGATCTGGTCATAAACCAGAACTGGTAAACAAGTGACCAACATAAGTAACTTCTTGTAGCCTGAATTTGCACTTCTGAGGATTCAGCTTAAGATTCACTTCACATGGTATTTCCAGAACTTTCTTGAGGTTTCTATTATGCTAGATTTCACCATTGCCTCCTACTAGAATATCATCTACTAAAATAGCACAAGGTTAGCCTGGAAAAAATTTGCCCCATCACACGCTGAAAGACTTTACTGGCATAATTTATCCCAAGTGGCATTCTCAGAAGTTTGCAACTTCAAAATGAATGTGGTTAACATTGAAGATTTTTGGTCAAGAAAAATTTGCCAAAACAAACTCTTTGCATCTAAAACAGAAAAAAATAGTGGCATTTGGCATGAGGGCAGCAACTTCTTTGACTGTTCACATTGGATGATTAGGCCTTTTTAATGCTTTGTTCAAATCTCTTGGATCAATACATATTCTGATATCATCTGCGCTTTTCTTATGAGCTACTACATTGGAGGATACCCATTCAGTTTGTTCTTCTACTGGGAAAATTACTCCTAGCTGCACCATTCTGTCTAGCTCAGCTTTGACTCTGTTCTGCATAGCTACTGAAACTTTCCATGCTGGTCTGATAACTGGGCTGACCTCTGGGTCTAACTTCATGGAGTACACAATTGGGAGTTTGTCTAATTTGCCTGCAAGAATATCAGCATACACAGAAAAAATAGTTTTGGTTAAATTTGAGCTGTTGTCATGCAGGCTTACATGGTGGACTTCTTTATTAAGTGAAAGTAGTCCCATTTTCAAACTGTCTCTGAGGCCTAATAATGACTACACTTGTCTCTTGAGTATGAAAAATTGCAAGTCATAGCTGTTCCCAGCAGAGTAAAATAAAAGCACTACTGAGCCTTCAGTTTGAATCTCTTCACCACAAGCAACAAGCTTCTCACACTTTGTCAAATCAAGTTGTTCTGCAGCCTTTACTCTAGCAAACATTTCTGCTGATATAACATAACACTTTGAGCCAGTATCTACTTTGAGCTCTACAGGACTCCCATTAATCCAAACAGTACAAAAGATTTTGTTCTTTGTCCACAAATCTACTGCATTAACTGTTTCACCAAGCACAGATATGCCATCAACATAAAAAGTAGGGGTGTAGCTTTCTAATTGATCAACTTGCCTCTTGGAATGCCCTCTTTAATAAAAGACGGTGTCTTATTTGATTTACAAAACCTTTGAAAATGATTCCACTTTTTAAATTTGTGGCACTTTTGACCAAAAGCTAAGCATTTTTCTCTTTTGGGTTGGTGATTTCCTCACAAGTATGACAGTTAACTATGAAACTGGGTGGGGGTACATGTTTTGACTTTGCAGAGTCACCCATATGCTTCACTGAGCATGTCTGCTTCAGACAGTATGCTCTAGAATTTGGTGGAAAGATTTGGGGTTTCCCTGGGACTGCTACAGGACCTGCAGTAGCTGCCATGTGCTTCAGCCTGTTTCTTTTAACCATGTGCTGCATACTATATACATGCGCTTTGTCACTGTGCCTTCTACAGCTATTCTTATTTGTAAGCATACTTGTGTGCTTTTCTGTATGCTCATATATCTGACAAATCTTAATGGCCTTATTCAAAGTTAAGTCACTGTCTTGAAGCAAAATCTTTCTCACTGTGTCATTAATACCACGCATAAGCCTGTCTTTTATCAACTCAACTCTCAAATGACCAAATCTGCAAGTTTTAGCCTTATTTCTCAAGTCAGTTATATATGCTGCAAATGTTTCACCAGACTTTTGATCCCTTGTGTAAAATAAGTGCCTTTCCATTGTAACGTTCATTTGGGGGTTACACATTTCTCTAAATTTATGTTTTAAGTACTCTTGGTCTTCCCCCTCCCCTGCATACACAGCAGGTTCATAAACAAATGAATGGTCTCTTTCAATGGCCTCTGAACCAGCTAAATTAAGCTGAATAAATGCCTTTGTATGTGTGTCTTTGTCAGAAAAAGCAGTCTCTATGAAAATATTGTATTCTTGCTCAAACACTATGCAATTTTCTGCAATGTTGTCATTAAAGACAAGCAGTGTGTATCTGCAAAGTCCTTCTACCATGCCCATAGATTATAGTAAAGCCCAATGCAAAATAGCCCTTGTAATTATGTGTGAACATTTATACACACCAGGTACTTGTAATAATAATCAATTGCACAATAAGCTCTTCAAAATACTCTGCGAAATATGCCTTGAAATAACTATACTTTGTGAAATATTCTTTGAAATGACTTTACTTTGTGAAATAACTGCACTGTAATAATACACACACTTACAAACACTTTGCACACCGGATATTTTGTTAATACAGAAAATTAGTACATAGCAAAAAATATGGTCATTTTCCCTTTTTTGTACATTTTATGCGATTTGGATATTGTTTCAAACATTTTTGTAATTATTTGAAATATTTTTATCAATATTTTGAAGTTTCAGACATTTCGTTTAATAAGAAATTCATTTTGAGCATTCTGAGTGCTTTGTTTTATATTTATAGCAAAAGAAATTATTTAGGCAAGTTTTAGTAACTGAAATTTGTTTCTGACCTGTTTTGTGAGTTGTTTGAGCAGGAGGGATGATCCATTCCTGTATATTCCTCCAACTTTAACCAGTTGCCTCATTGCTTTAACTCTGGATCCCCTTCTGACACCATGTCCCCCTTCTTGTATACATAAAGAAGATGTTGAAGCTTGGGTGCTCGTTTAAGTAGTTTATTGAATACAAACACATCAGGATGGTTAGCAGGAACATTGAACTGGAACTCTCTAACTAGCTGACTACGTACTTGCATGCACACACTCTGGCTGTTCACTCTAAATGGCACTGTTGCTTGCACATATTCAGTACTTACATGCATGTGCTTACTCACTGGAAAGCTTCTTAAAGTTATATACACTGGTTAGGGAAAAGCAACAGCTGCTAACAGATTTGTACATATGTAGGTAAGTAAATAAGGGAAGTACAGTTTTTTGACTAAACATTTCTTCAACTCTGGTTATATTCAAAGTAGTAGTGACAGACATGTAACAATTACAACCAACAGTGGTGTTCAAGGTGAGGGTTATTGATAATGAAATATTTATGTGGGAGACTGTAAACTGAATACACTGTGTATGGTTTCACTTTTGAGCATCTTGCCTTTCATATACAATAAGTAAATATCACCTGCTACATGGCCACACTCAGTAAATATTCCTGTCTATTCTGAAAAGCCAATCTATGTGGATATCTGACATGCAATTATGTGTATCAGTCACACATATTCATTCTGAAGCATTCCATGGGTGAGAAGTAGTGAATATCTGAAGTAATGTAGTAAACCAACAATCATTTACAATGTATACTCTTTTATCATATACAGTGTGCCACTAAGAAAAATGTTCAGAACGCATCGCTTTACCATGGTAATTTTGAAATGCTAAAATAATAAGAACAGTAATAATAATGACAACACCAACAACATTTAGGAACACACAGATTTAACCAACTTATAGGGCAGTTTGGGTAACTAAAGATATACTTTTAGTCATGTTTAATGATTTTTATTTTTTCTGGAAGAAATACCAGTAAATCACAAATATGGGCTGTCTGAGAATTCAAAAAACAGAGGATTTTCACAGAATTTGACATTTTTCACCAGAGAACTAATTCACCACAATATGTATTTCTGCTTATATTTATTATTTATAATATTGTCACCTTGCATTATTGACTGTTATGTGCCTGTAATCTGTTTTAATGTTCAATATATCTTGATGCAGAAGAAAATTATGATGAACTCACTGTAATGACTGGAAATTACATTTAAAAACCACAGGTATATTTCCCAGATTTCATATCATGAAAATTATTATTTTTTTGAAAACCAAAAATCAGTGTCCCTGCTGATGGTCATTTATCTGGACCCTGAGCGCACTATTCTCCATATACTTTGAAAGCCACTTTCTTACAGCTATTCAGAAAATAGGCACCTGAATGCAATAAATATTGTATGTAAGAAAGATAGTTTGCTTAATAAATTCATAGGTTCAAAGGACAATACCAGGCTATTGGCCCGGAGACCCTTATAAGCCTAGGAAAGAATTTTACCCATGTTCCCACAAAGTCAGCACCTATTTCCCCTGTCCAGCAGCAACACAGATGGGATCCCAGGGGTGTATTTTCTGCTTCTCATCCAATCGTCCAGGTTCCTCTTAAAGAGGGCTGGTGAGGTACTCTGCTTGACATGGAGAGGGAATATATTCCACAGATGGGGGAGTCTTTGGGACACAAATCTATCCCATCAACAAGTTCTATTAATGTCATAGACCAGGTTGAGGCCTTGCGTGTGGGTTGCATGAATGGTGGTTGACTTGCAGATATGCAGCAACTCCATCAAAGCTGGGAGTGAGACAGCCCTGTATACCAGACACAGGTCACCTCTGAGCAATCTGTATGAGACTGAGTAGAGAGAGACAGGGCTTTTAGCCTGTCTGTTTAGGATAGGTGTTTGAGACCCTGGATTTTCCTGGTCAGGAACCTCTGTGGTCTCTCCAGCTGCTGCATGTGCTTGGCAAGGTACATGCCGATGGAGCATTATACTCGATAATGGCTCTGATAAGGGAGGAGTAAAGGGATGTTATGACCTCCTTGTTCTTGGATGAAATACCCCTACTTATGGGGTGGGCCATATAGAAAGTCTTCCATACAACGGAGACAAGTGGTGGTCAAAAGTCAGGTTGCTATCAAATAGGGTGCCCAAGTCCCTCACAACTGATTGCATACTTAGTAAATTGTTATTAATGTGATAATTAGTGGGGATGCCATTTTCCCCAAAGGGGATAATGATGCATTTCTTGGCATTAGGTTGGAGGCCATGCTTCTGGCACCAGCCATTAGTTTGTTTAAGGCCCTCTTGGAAGATGTTCACATCAACAGGGGAATTTCAGACAGCATCTAGCTTGTAGTCATCTGCAAACCTGGTCAGCCACAGACCACTGGTTTTGGCTTGCACCTCACAAAAGTATATCCCAAATAGTAGAAACCCAAGACCAATCCTTGGGGTACGCCACTCTTTTCGGATCTACTACTAGAGGTGGCTTCCCCTATTTTGACTGAGTAGATTCTATCAGTGAGCCAGTTAGCTACCCATCTGGTTACGTACGGGTTGATGCCTAGCTGGGAGAGTTTATCTATTATGCCAGAGTGGGGAATAGTGTCAAAGGCTTTGACTAGGTCAAGGTAGGCAGTGTGCACCATCTTACCCTCATCTATGGCTGTAGTGACTGTTTTGAAGAAGATGACCAAGTTTAACAGACATGGTCTCTATTTGACAAAATCAGACTGTGTGGGGTTAAGCATTTGGAGGTTGCCAATGTCCTTGTTTATAAGGTCCATGATAGTGCATTCCATGGCCTTGCAGATCAGGCTAGTTAGGTTGATGGGCTTATAATTGCCTGGGTTGGTGGACGTTCTGCCTTTGTGTATAGGTTCATAGGTTCTTAAATGTTTAGGTTCATAGGTTGGTACTAGGCTATCGGTCCCAGGGCCTATACAAGCCTAGCCATAACAATTCCCTGGCTATTTCTTCCCACAGTATTTACTTCCCTGGACCCCTGTCTAGCAGGGCAATTGACATGATCCCCGGTGTGAATTTCCTATCTCCCATCCAATAATCAAGGTTCCTTTTGATTAGGGCCAAAGAGACACTCTGCTTGACATGTATGGGCAGTCTGGGGTGTCTCTGGGTCAGAAACCTATCCTTCCAGCATGTTTTGTTCATTGTGATGACAAGGTTTAGATCCCTGGAGCATGTGTCTCTGAGGGATTGGGATTTCTTTAAGTGTAGCATGTCCAACAGCTCTAGGTTTGACATGGCCTTGTATGTTAAGCAGAGATCGCCTCTGAGTAGACGATATGCGACAGAGTATAGGTGGAGTTTTTTTAGATGGTCAGCATAGGGCATCTGCTTTAGGCCTGTGATTCTTTTAGTGAGATATTTCTGCGGCCTTTTCAGTTGTTGCAGATTTCTTGAAAGGTACATACCAAATGGGGCATTGTATTCTATAATGGGTCTAATGAGGGATGAGTACAGTGGGACAATGACCTCTTTTTTTCTGGATGAAAAGCCCTTAGTGATGTGACTGTTGTAGCGATGTGGTTATCGAAGGTGAAACCACTGTCCACCTGTGTCCCTAAGTCTCTTATCACACTTTCGGTGTTTAGTGTACTGCCAGCTATGTGGTAATTCACGGGTACATGTTTTTTCCCAAAAGGGATAACTATACATTTCTTGGCAGTGAGCTTAAGCCCATGGCTCTGGCACCAAGCATCTGTTTCTGTAAGGCCCTTTTGTAGAATATCCACATCATTTGGGGATTTAATAATGGCTCCCAGTTTGCAGTCATCTGCGAACTTTATTAGCCAGAGTCCCTTAGTGTTGGCCTGTACTTCAGAGAAGTAGATGCCAAACAAGAGCGGTCCCAGGACTGAACCCTGAGGTACTCCACTTGTCACTTGTCTGGAGCTGGATTTGGAGTCGGCTACTTTTACAGTGTGGGTTCTGTCAGTAAGCCAGTTGGCAACCCATTGAGTGATGTAGGGATTAATGCCAAGCTTAGTAAGTTTATATATGATTCCAGAGTGGAAGATGGTGTCTATGGTCTTGGTGAGGTCCAGATACGCTGTGTGGACCATCTTGCCCTTGTCCACGGCTCTGGAGACTGATTCAAAGAAGTCAATCAGGTTCAGGAGACAAGATCGGCCCTTCACGAACCCAAACTGCATGGGGGTCCAGTGCTTGAAGGTTGCCAATGTCTTTGTTTATAAGTTCCATGTTAATACATTCCATGGCCTTGCAGATCAGGCTCATCAGACTGATGGGGTGGTAGTTCCTGGGATCCAAGGTGGATCCCCCTTGTGGAGTGGGATAACTGCAGCTGTGCACCACTCATTGGGCACAAAGCCTGAGGTGAGGCTATGATTAAACATGACACTTAGGTGAGGTTCCAGTTCATTTTAAGTTCATGTAGTACACAGCCTGGGATGTCGTCTGGTTCCATGGATGCTGTATTCTTAGCTTTGGAGAGTGCGTTTTTTACCTGTGTGGCCATTATTACCAGAATTTGGCAATCTTTCGGTATTAAGATAAGCCCTTTAGGGAGTGTGAGGGGGGTGAAGTTTGCACTGAATCGATCTGCCAGGATATTGGCAATATCCTTGGGATCAGTATATTTAATGCCATTCTGTTGTAGCTCAGAGCAGATCTGAGCATTGCCATTTAGATTCTTGACATAGCTATAGAATGCCTTGTGGTTGTCTTTGGAATCTTTGGCAATTTTATTTTTGTAAGTAGCTTTGGAGGAGTTCCACTGTGGCGACCCCTGACCGGGAAAAAAAGTCAAAAAGACAAACAACAATAACCAATGCAAGTAACTCCATACGAATTACAGAAGGAGTCATTACTGGGCACATTACGGGTGCTGTGAAAAGCACTTCTGGCTGACATCAAAGACTGAAACAATATTAATTTTATTAACTTTAATCGTACTTTGACTTAGGAATGGGATCCATTCCTGTCATGGTAATAGAAATCCAAAAGACTTGGAGAAATTCAAAATTCCAGAGAGGTATGTCGCAAGTCATTCACACCAACATGGACTATGACAGAGTCATAACAGTACCTGTCGTTAAGAGATGTGAGTGCATGCATGATATGGCAGATTCTAACACCTGACAAGCAACTTACTGTGACTTTCTCCTTCTCTAGCCTGATAAGGGGCACATCTGTGTGTCTCACAATAGAGTCTCCTATGAACTAGCATGTTAGGTTTGTGGCTGAGCCTTAGAGGCTGTGAGACACAGGCATGTGTACTATGTGTGGTGCTTGCTGTGGCGGGTTGTGATGGGCGTGTGTGGTTTTGCCTCGGAGGTCTCTTTTGTTTAGGTATGTTTTTGTTGAGAACTTCCACATATGTGGGAGTGTGTTGTGCAGGTGTGGGTGGTGTTAGAGGTGCAGTGTTTGTGGTGTTTGAGCAGGCAACCTTTTCAGTGCCAGATGTACTGGCTTGCGAATGGGACAGCAAGGATTCTAGGTTCATAATGTAATTGCATCTCTCACATATTGTGTTCTTAAATGGTAGTAGTAGATGGTTGTCCATGCACACGAGGCAGTTGCTGCACTGTCTAAGAATACCCATATCAACCAGACTAGCAGGAGAAACCATAGTAAAGTGTTCGTCCATGGTTGTCAGAATCTGTAGAAGAGAGGTCTGGGATAGTTGAGTGGTTACTATCTGAGGTGAGTACCTATAGGTGTGAGTAGGGCTGGATAAAATCAATATTCAGCTGCAAAGGAGGGCCTCACTTACACAGGAGTGCTGGTAAGGGAAAAATGTAGCTGAGACACCTCACAAAGGGTTAAAACAGTGCAGGGGTGATGCACAACATGCAAAGTGCAAACCCACACAAATGCAGGGTTTAAGTACCACAAAAACTAAAGTAAAATAGAAACACTGGAATTGACTAATCAACCCTTGTCCCTGAGCTCTTAGCTAAACACCCTATGCCAGACCAGTTACAGACCAGTTCCAACCAGGTTACTTACTCCTACTAAGTGCTGGTATGCCCCAGCCAACACAAGATGGTGTAGCAAGAAACACAGGAATCACACAAACAGATCTGGATGCAGCAAAACCTGTAACCAGACTATGCTAAACCTATTTAAACTCTGTTTAGGTTGTTTTAACACAGGAGAACAGATACACACTTAAATATAACAGCAGAACAGTTCACACTCAAACAGTTTAACAGTAAAACAGTGAAAACTACAGTGCAGATGTAATGCAAGTTAAGAAAACAGCACAGTTAATTTGTTTTAAATTTATTTAACCAGGAAAGTCTGACTTGGAACAAAGCCAATTTTCAGCAGAGGCCCGGGGAGAAAGGCTTCACATTCATGTCTTTGCAATGTGGGAGGAAACCAGAGCACCCAGAGGAAACCCACATGAATGCAGGGAGGACATGCAGACTCCACACAGAAGGCACTCCAGCCAAGAATCAAACCGGAGAACCTCTTGCTGTGAGGTGACAACACTACCGCTGCACCACTGCACCATCCGATATATATATAATCAAATACAAGTGCAGTATAAGTCAGAATAAATTGACAAAATGGCACTTAGTTTTGTGGATTTTCTCAGCAGCTTTGAAATCAGCACAGGGTAGATGCAAAATGCTCACCACATTGTAGCTTGACTAAAACAAGCAAGTACCACAAAACAAAAAGGTTATAAATGCTTTATGTTATGGAATTGTGATAAAGACTGGACATTTGCTCTTTAACACCTCCTTGTATTTTGATAGTTAATGGAAATGATTAAGGCTTTGAGCTAACAGGCTACTTCCTATAGTGCGAGGTTTGTTCTTTTCAGCCTCCATTTGCCTACTGTGTGACCCTCAGTAAGTCACTCAACCAGACAGTGTTCCTGGGTCACCCCTGAAAAGGGACTCTTTTGTCCAGTGAGCTGCTTGGTTAACAAAAAATAAAATAAAAAACAAAATAAAATTCCATGTGCTTCAGGTTGCCTGTTGTTTCCCTAGGAACAATTGCACAGTTAGTTCTACCTTGTACCACAATAAATTTGAACTGATAGCGGTGGTGGTGCTGTGATAGCGTTGTCGCCTCATAGCAAGACATTGTCCCGTTCGATTCTCAGCTAGAGCGTCTTCTGTGTGGAGGCATACGTGAATGGGGCATGCCTTCATTGAAGGTTGTGCGTCAGGGCTGGTAACCCAGTACGTAAAAATCCACTACCAATCATTAGTGGACCGGAGTTCCGCTGTGGTGACCCCTAACCGGGAAAAGCCGAAAGACACAAACAAAGTCTAACCTATAGTAATATCTATATGCCTCTGTTGTGGCAATACTAAAGGTGGGGTAAAGACAGTTGCAATAAACAAAATATGTTTATTAGAAGGCTTTAGATCTTCCTCTCTCTCAGCATTCTCTCTTTCCCTCTACATGCCTTTTGCAATCTCACAAATAGTAGTTATTTTTAATCAATTGTGTTCTTACACCATTGAGGAAGATAAATTGACTCATACTGAGTCCTTTGTTGATCATCAGATTGTCTTATTGGAAATCTGAGTCAAATGCTGTAATGGATAGAAAAATACAGGTGATTCAAAATGTACCTGCTCAAATAAAAGACTTTCACTTATACATATAAATCAGTACAGCACATTTCAAAATGCCATTCTCAATTATACTACGGAGTAATGTATTTTTAAGAATAGAGGTTAACATAAAAGCACATTGATTAGCTGAACTGACATAAAATTTCCTACATGAGTCTCATTAAGTGAGATGATGTCATACAGCACTGAAGCCACCACAAACTAATAAACTGCAGAAAATAAAAAATAAAAAATATTTCCAAGACATGGCATTTTTCTCATTAACCATGCATGTTTACTTTGATTTATTTGTTTAAAAATAGGGAAAACAATAGGTTGCAAGCTTATTTATCCAGACAACAATAACAAATGTTCTAAAATAAATGTGAGATCATTAAAAAATGCAAAGCAACATATAAAAACATGTCTAAGCAAGCTTTACAAATGTTAACTTTTCACAGACAGTGTTAGCGTCCATAAATAAAATACACATATATGCATCTGTATATGCTAATACATGTATTAAACTGTCAATACGGAAGTGTATTTAAACAGATATGCTCCTTCCTTTTACACTTTCATACACCCACCACAAAATGTGATTCAGCTATATTGGAAAAAGTGCATTAATATTAATTTAACAGTCTGTCCTGCTGTCTAGTTTCCTGTCTCAAGTGTGAAATTGCCATTTAAAGAGGTCATTCCTTTATGTCTGAATTCCTCCCATCTTGCCCTTTATGTTGCTTTCTTTGCAGCTCCCTGAAAGTGCCTTAGAAAAACTAAGTTCCGTCAAACAAGAACAGTGACCAGTTATGCCATGTTTTAGTAGGATACTAAGGGTCTCAAAGAAAATCAAGCCATCCTGACTTGCTTTGCACAGGGTAGCTAGTTCAGCAAAATAATATAAACACTGAATTTGCTTTATACAAAGTGCAAATGAATCAGAGCAACATTTAAACTAAGTCTCAATGTATTCATACCCTCTTCCTCTATTCTTAGAACAAGTGGATACAAACTGAGGTAAAAAAACATTTTCCCTTCTCTCAGTTAAAATCAAGCCCCTATTTCTTCTTCTTTGACACTCTTAAAATCAAATATTTTTAAAAAGATTCAAATGGTATATGTACAGTTCTTTTCTAAAACATCTTTATCAAGTGATCACTCAAGACCCAAGGAAACATACATTAACAGAAAAGAAAATAAACCATATTAACATTTTTTCATTGACATACATTGTACATCACATATCTTTTCTTTGCAATTATCATCAGTCCAGCATTACATAAATTGTTGAATTCCTGCCTTCCCTTAAACCTCACTTCTCCTCCTGTTGGACATTATTCTGCATTTATTATCCCCACAATTTCCATTTATTTCTATGTAATGTGCTCCTTCTCTTTTCTAAAGATGTCTCTTCCAGTTCTTTTATCTCTTTTACTTTTATAATATTCAGTAGTTCAAATGCAGTGGTTTAGATGATGATTTCCATTTTCTAGTGATTGCTTTTTTGGCAGCCAACAGAATTAAACTTAATAAGGCCTTACTATGTCTAGGGAATTCACATCATGTGTTCCAGCTCAAAATAATAATTTCCTTTGTTACAGCCATTTGCTCAAGCAATATTTCTGACAAAGTAGTCTGTACTTAATTTTTAAAGTCTGCCAACATATTAACCTCCCAAAACATATGTTCCCAGTTACCCCTTTCTTCACCATCACAAAGAATCTAAACCTTCTGGACTTTGTTGCATAGTTGGGAGCCATATATATGTCCTCCATTATTGTTTTGTAAATTGCTTTTCCAGTTTCTCTTCTCAGTCCTTTGTAACTTCCTCTGATTGATTCTTATAGTTATCATGCATTATTTTATATGCTGTATTAATATTGCATCTTTAACAACAGCTTCTGTTCTAGATTCAACCAAAAACTCTACTAGAACAGGTCTTTCACTTAAGACTCCACTATCCCTTTCTCAATACTTATACTCTGATATCAATCCCTGGTAGGGAAGGCAGTCTCTAAGCTGCAGTCCGAATGTCTTCCTGGCCTCATCCCCCTATATTACTTTTCCCGCTCTAGTTATTTGTTTTCTCCACTAAATGCCAGCCCCCTCTTGCCTATTTTCTGTACTCCTACTTAATAATGGCAAAATCTCCTTTTTTCATGTTGACAGTTCTTGGAATATTTTTTTCTGCCTTGTGAATATAATATTCTGTATGGCTGCTGTTATTCTCCTTAAGGATCTGCATCCAAAATTCTATTCTATTGGAAGGATCAACTTATCCCACTTAAGTCTCAAATTCCTTCAACTCTTTACATAGTGTTCATTCTTGATCACTCGCACTTACTTTCATTTTACCTGGATCTGTGTTACAGTTTTGAAGAGGTCAGATTACAAATGAATTACAATAAATACATAGAAGCAGAATATGAATTTGTTGCTCATCCTGTAGATATCCCCCTCCACACATACACACACACACACACACACACACACACACACACACACACACACACACACACACACACACACACACACACAAACACATTCCTAGGGTATATGCCCTATCCCATCCTGGGACAACACTGCCAATATAAGCAGTGATAAATGCATTACCAATCCTTCATAGGCAGGTGGAGATGGAAGTCGTATGTGTTGCCATAAAGTTCATGAGGTCATCTACTTCCTCAGAGCTGCCTATAGCCACAGAAAGTGCTACTATTCTTCCTAGTACTACTGCCAAGATTTACAAACTAGTTTCCAGAATCTGTGAGACAACATAAGACAGCACAAGTTTGTACTCCTTTGTGAGACACGTAGACAGATTAGGCCACGTTTTATGACTGTGGCTTGCTTTATTTTGCTGCTATGCTTATTACTTACTCATCTTGTTGACTCTGCTCACCCCAAGCACTCAGTAGCTATGGATTCATGTACAAGAGCTGCATCAGTATGTGTGCAGCACTAAAGTACTCAGTAGCTGTGGATTCACATACGAGAGCTGCATGAGTACGTGGCAGCACTACTTTGTAGCTTCTTGCTGTGCTGCCCATGATTCAGGAATCACGCGTTGTGATTCAGACTACAGTTTTCTTCCTCAGGAGAGAGCTATCATTTTATGAAGCTATCTGTACAGTCAGGCATGGTGTATAAAGCAGATCAACACTATACTCAGTGTCCATTACTCTTCACAGACTTGCTACTGGGCCCCTATGACAGCCTATTCAGAAAATGTGATGGATGGTATGACCTGCTGTTCTGCTTTGTGCTGTTATGCCAAGAGATGTACTAGTATGTGTAGCATAACTTCTGTATATCCTCCTTTATTTCAAGATGCAGCAGTTTGTGAAGTAATGATTTTAATTCTCACAAGATTCACACAAGGTGGCATGTTGCCAAAATGTGGATTGTGCCTTGTGTGTCAATGTACGTTTTGCTGCTCAGATGTGTCTGTTTGTGTATTTGGTGTGCTGCTCACCTATGTGGGTTAGAGTGCAGCGTCAGTCAAGAAAGTCTGTTTGTTTCAATTTACAGTGCTGCCTCACAGTGATGCTAAACTGTGTAAGCACATGTCTACATATCCTAGCCACTGTCATAAGTTAGTCAGTTTACAATGCTTCTCAACAAATTTTTACCATTATTATCTTATCAATCCTATCCCATGCTCTAAAGCTGCAAACAGTCTCAGATTCTGCCTAGGAGATTAATTAATTTGCAATAGCAATGTTGTAATTCATAAATTGGAGTCCTTACAAGCTGTGCTGAAAATTTGGAACCAAAATGTTTAACGTCTTCATGTCTATAGCATTTTGTATGCTTCCATTTAACACCCATAGTACTACATGGTGCCTTGACATTTTTGGAGTTGGCTTCCTTCACTAAGTGACTTACTAATTAATAACAAACAAGCAGCATAAAAAGAGCAAGATGCAAATAACAAAATGACAATAAAAGTAGCAGTCAGTGGAGATATCAATCACGGTTGTAAGTTGTTATTCATATCTGCAGTCATACTGTCATAACTGGGAGAACTACATCTTACACAGGGACATGATGAGCATGATGGGAAATGTCTTGGTGAGAGACAGACAAAGTCATTGTCACTGTCCATGCAGAGTACACTACACTGGAGAGAATGCAGGGGATTATAAATATATGCAATATTTTCATATGCACACTATTTAAAAAAAAACTAAGTGACAGAAACTGTTGCATAGCATCAGGTGAAACATTAGATGATTTTGAAGAAAGCTGTAGCACATCTCGAGAGCTTTTCAGTGTTATTTATATTGTTAATTTTACAAATAAGCATTTTCTTATATTTTTCTGTAGATATCTCAATAAATCAGCACTCAGAATGGATTTTATTTCTGGCACGTGAAAGTTAAAGTATGGATGAACAAAACTGGCCTGATACCATATGTCTAAGTTGTACAGGTTCCAAGATATGATATGAAAAGTAGCTTGTGAAACTTTAGAGAACAGTATAAATCTGAGTCCATTTGCATTCTAAAGTATATTGCAATACTGAGGCAAAGACTGTGAATACAGTATCACTTTAAAACAAATGTGTTAGTGACAGCAATGCTGTCTGCATCTTAATAGCATTTATTGCTCACACGATATTTACATTTATTTGCCATTTGCTTTTTTAACTTGATTTTTGAGAAAATATTCTGGAATATAAGGATGTGTGTAGGCTGTAAGAGGTATGACATTCTGCAGATCAGAGGTGTTGATAAGAAGGCTATATATTATTACTCAGACTGAAAGTCCCATTAAAAAGTATTGATCCTGTAAATATAATTACAATGACAAGAGTTCTTGAGACATTTCAGGATTATCTACCAAAGAGTAAAGACCTGCCCTTAGCTCAAAGAAGATAAAAGACTGTAAGGTCCAGGTAGCATCATTGTACGTCCAGGTAGTCCAGGTAAATCCAGGTAGCATCTGGGTAATTAAATATGTTATGGAACAATGACAGAGAAATGGTCAGGTGGGGACATACAGTCAACAGAGAACAGATGTTTTCTTTTTTTTTAGAGTAAGAATAACACATTTTAGGTTGGACATTGGTAGACAGGATACCTACCAGTTTTATTGTGGAAATGGTCATGCCAGCATCATTAATCAGAGTGGAAAAAGATGGATGTGGGTACACACACATCCACACATTTATTTGAGTGTTTGTTTATTTATCTGAGTTTGCAAACCAGGAAAGCGCAACTGAACTTTCATTTTCAGTGGAGAACCAGAGAGAAAAGCCCCTCAACACATAAGAAGAAACACATATTGCTTAGTAAGAAATAAAAAGAGGGGCATATATAAAATAGGATTACAACTCAGAATCCAGCACTATTAAAAGTAAATTACAATATTCATATAAGAATACAGCAAGAAATCAAATTCCTGAAAAACAGAAATAAAGGAATGTAACTATTAATTAATTAATTTATTTATTTATTTTATTTTACATTTGTTGACCGGGAATGTCTGACTGAGCCAAAGCCCTTTTTCGGCAGAGGCCCGGGGAGAAAAGCTCCAGTAAATACATATAGTAATCAATCAAAACATGTAGTAAATAATCAATGAACAAATATTATGCAATTGGCATTAGTATAAGCAGCATTACAGCCACAGAAATATTATATAAGAAGTAGTAAGTATAAAAAAATTAACATAAGGAAAAAAGATTTTTATAATTTATTTAAACAGGATATAGTACAAGTAAAGAGAAGATGAAAATGCCTAAATTAGAGAGGTGGGAGTAGAAATTTTCAAGGAGGATTAGAGCATTGGTAGAT
Source organism: Protopterus annectens (assembly GCF_019279795.1). Classification (NCBI taxonomy): domain Eukaryota; kingdom Metazoa; phylum Chordata; order Ceratodontiformes; family Protopteridae; genus Protopterus; species Protopterus annectens. The sequence continues at coordinate 970,551,649 of NC_056725.1, read as the reverse complement.
CCATTTCCTGTTAAAGTATTCCTTTAGAGTTTGTTTAAATTGTTTGGGATGCATGTTTGTTCGAATTTAGATGGGAAGTTTATTCCATTCAATAGAGGGAGGGTAGCTGTATAAGTTACGTCCAGATTTTTATTTGGGCTTATAGATTTTTAAGAGGTCAAGGGAAGAGCTTTGGAGGTTCCTTGCAGGAGCATGGTGGGAGATGATAGAGTGTAAGGCTGGACAGAAGGATGGCTGGTAAAGAATTAAGTCTATGGTTTGGAGCTGGGAGAGAAGGAGGAGGTGGGGCAGTTCTAGTCAGTTTAGATATCTAAGAGAGAGCCAGCGATGTGATCTATATGGTTGTTGGGTTGCAAATCTAGCTACTTTGTGGTATGTAGTCTCAAGTCTTGAAAGCAGAGAGGAGTTTAGGTTAGTAAGGATTTGTGAGCAGTATGTTAAGCAGGGAAGAAGGTGGGCATGAGTGAGGGCTATTTTAGCTTGTTGAGTTATTTCTGTAAAGTAGACCTAGTTTAAGGTGTGTTTTCCTGATACAATTATTAATATGGAGGTCGAATTTTAGTTGATCATCTATTGTGATGCCAAGGAGTTTTGAGCTAGGTTCAACTGCAATTGGAGTCTTGTTGAGTGGATAGTAAAAGAAGTTTTTATGTGATTGGCTGTTTTAGGAAGGACGAGTAGTAGTTTTGTTTTTTTTAGGGTTAAGGATGAGCTGGTTGTTTGAGAGCCGTGTTTCTACTGAGTTAAAGGAAGACTGGGTAGCTGTTAAGAGTTCAGAGTGGGAGTTTGCTATTGTTATGACTGTGGAGTCACTGGCGTATTGTATAATAGAGGAGAGAGGGCAGGAGGTATACAGCAGGTTTGTGAAGATGTTGAAGAATAGTGGCCCTAGAATGGATCCTTGAGGGACACCCATATAAATTGAAAGGGGAGTAGATAAAGCAGAGTCCCATTTTACAGACTGGCACCTGTCTTTAAGGTAGCTTTCAAACCATGCCACTGTTGTGGGGGAGAAGTTAAGGTTAGTCAGTTTATTTAGTAGTAGAGCGTGAGAGACAGTATCAAAGGTTTTTGAGAGATCAAGAAAGAGACAGGAGATTAGTTTTTGGTCATCTCTGGCTGTGGAAATAGTATTAAGAAAGGATAGAAGTGCAGTATAGGTGCTGTGTTTTGGTCGAAAACCATATTGTGTAGGAGTAAGAAGGTTTTCTTGGGTGAGATGACCCATAACTTGGTTATGTATGTATTTTTCTATAACTTTTGACAGAGGAGAGAGGATGGCAATAGGTCTAAAGTTGGAGATTTCACTGGAGTTACCTCCTTTGTGGATAGGTAGGGTATAGAACTGTTTCCAGATGGATGGCACTTTGGATTCAGAGATTGAGCGGTTGATGATTATAGAGACAGGAAAGGCTAGAGAGTGGGCAGCAATCTGAAGAAAGAAAGATGAGATGTTATCAGTGGATACTGAGCAGGGTTTTAGTTTAGAGAGTAGGATTCAGATGTATGTTGTGGAGATGGGCTTGAGGGAGAAGATTTTGGTAGGGGTAGTTGTTGAGGAGGGATCTGGGTTTATGGGGTAAGTTTTAGTAGAGCTATTTGAGTTAAAGAGTTTGGCTATAGATTCAACAAAGTATGCATTGAAGGTATTGGCAGTTTCTACAGGTGTTTTTTCCTGGGGTAGGGTTGGGTGAGGTAGGGTTTCCAGGGTGGACTATGTGATTTATAGCATTCCAGAATTTTTGGGGTCAGATTTTAGTGTTGGGGGGTTAAAGTAAAATTATTTTTTGTCTTTGTTGATCAGTCTTTTGTTCAGATTTCTTTGTTCTTTATATCTTCGTAGGTCATTAGGGTCTTTTGTATGTAGCCATTTTTCCAGGACTTATCTCTAGACTTTATGAGAGTTTTAGTACTTACAGTTAGCCAAGGAGATATTTTAGCTTTTGTCCTAATTTTACGATGTGGGGTAGAGAGTTTATGATATCTAGAAGAGTAGTGACAAAAGTAATTACCGCTTCATCTGGGGGGGGCTGAGTAAGGAAGTCCCAGCATGCTCTAGATAAGAGAGTGTTTAAGGCTTCAGGGTTAACATTGGAGAGATTGTGTCTAGTGATATATGTGTCTGGTTTAGGGAGATGGTCTGTGTACCTTAGCACCTTTATGGGTGAGTGGTCACTGAGGGAATCAGGAAGAGTTTCAGGATGCTGATATTTTAAAGGGGTTGAGGCAAGTATCCAATCAATGAGGGTATTAGCAGTGTGGGTATTGTTAGAGTGTGTAGGTGTAGAAATTAGCTGAGTAAATCCATATAAGTTAATATTATGTGGTGATTCTGGGTTATGTAGGGTTAGCCAATTGATGTTAATGTCACCGAGGAGGATTGTTATACTCATGAGTAGTACTAAACAAGAAAAATTTAGAAATAAGTGAGAGACAAAGAAGATGGAAAATAAATGAGCACTGATGAGGTTACAGATTAAGACAGCAACTAAGTAATACCAAAACAGCAAGCAAAAAGTAATTTGGGAAGAACCTGCCTAAATGGGAATGCTTCAGTAATTTAATGAACTGCGGGGGAAGCTGATTCCAAGAATTAAACACTGAAACAGAAAAAGTCCTCAATGCAGTTTTGAAAAGGAAGAGTTTTGTAAGAAAAAGTATGCAGACCATAATTAGTTGAGGATGTATACCACTCCATTTGGTGTTGCATTATAGGACATTTGTTTTAAGAGAGCAGAAGAAAGCAAGTCAGAGTCAATTACATCTTGACAAGCAGTACAATGAATTCCAATGATTCTAGTGACTTAAGTGAGACAGAATTCCTTCAAAATAAAACTGAAACCAAAGATCCCCTCCACCCAAGGTACCTTTAGAAATTTCAAGACAAACTACCTACTCCTAAGAGATACACTGACAAGTTTCGTATGCACACCAAGCCCAGTTAACACCATTAAATATGCAGAAATGTACATCACAACACTATATCAGCATATACACAGTTGCATAGATTCAGCTGTACCTCACATGAAAAAGTGCAGGGCAAACCCCATAATATCAACAAGGTTTATAATAAAAAGAAAAGAATTTTGACCAAAAGTAAAAAGAGCAATTCCTAGAATGTTACAGCCATTGTTACTGAAATAAACAAACTGATCAGGAGCATAATAAAATCCACCAAAGCCAAATGTCAGGGCAAAATAGCTACGCAAGCCAAAGACAATCTCAAGACATTTTTAATTATGTTCAAATCTTAAAAAAAAAAACAGCAATGCCCTGAGATGATCATGAACAATGTTACCTACACTGAGACTGAAGATATTGCTAACCTACTGGCCAATAAATTTAGCTTTAATGTCACTCCTCTCTCCTCCCTCCATCTGTCCCTCAAAGTATACCTGATATTATAAGTTCATAGGTTCATAGGTGTGTACTAGGCTAATGGCCCTGGAGTCTTTTCAAGCCTAGCCCATAGGATTACCCTGACATTGTGCCACCCGACCTTAGTTCCTAGTGCCTCTGTCGAGTAGAGTCACTGGAGTGACCCCCCGGGGTGAATTTTCTAGTTCCCATCCACTCAAGATTTCTGTTGAAGAGGGCCAGTGAGGTGCTTTGTTTGACATGTATGGGAAGTTGTATGACATGTATTGGCTTTTCTCCAGCTATCACATAAGACCAAGTCCTAAAAGTGCTATCAAAAGCTAGAAATACTGCATAAATGGGTCTGGCAATATCCCTGGATGCATCTTAAATAGTATGAAACATGATTTACCCATACCTCTAAAAACACTGTTCAATTTCAGCCTCTGTATAGGCTTTGTACCATGTGAATGGAGAATAGCTACACTCATTCCTCTACATAAGGGGGACCTTTCACGGACCCAGGCAATTACAGATCTATAAGTCTGACAAGCCTCACATGCAAAGCCATGGAAAGGCTTATAACGGCATTAATCAATCAGGACACAGGGAACCTCCAAACACTAGACCCATCTCAGTTTGGATTTGTCAAGGGCAGGTCATGCTTACTCAACCTGTTTTTTTTAAAAGGTCACCAAAGCAATGGGTGAAAATGGTGCATACAACATACACTGACTTAGCCAAAATTTGTGCTACAATTCCCCACTCAAGCATAGTAAAAAGGCTAAATAAACTAGAAATAAAGCTGTATGTCAACTGCTGGATTGACAGCTGGCTTACAGATAGGATGCAGAAAATCAAAATAGCGGAAGTTACCTTCACAAAGAGAACAGTCACCAGTGGAGTCCTCCAGGGTTCTGTGCTTGGACCTCTCCTGTTTGGCATCTACTTTTCTGAAGTAAAAGCTAATACTATAGGGCTCTGGCTGACTAAGTTTGCAGATGATTGTAAGATAGGAGCACTCATTGAATCCCCAAATGACTTGGCCATCCTACAGGAAGGTCTGTCTCAAATAGATAACTGGTGCCAAAATCATGGACTGAAACTAAATGTCAAATAATGCATCACTGGAAATTCCAGCAAGAGCAGCTAGGGAAGTTGATGCAACAGTAGCCCATCTGAATACTTCACTCATATTATGAGATAAATAGTAAGGCATCTTACAGCAGCTGACCCTAATCAATGACTGGTCAACTGGTATAGTAGGATAGAATTTCTGACCATATCTACTATGCTTGCTGATGGTACTCTTATCTGCTGTGCCCCAACACCCCAAGAACTCCAACTAAAAATGCAATCATCTTTTCAGAGCATTGAGTCATACCTCTCAAAACACCAACTAATTTTAAATCCCAGCAAAACCAAAATCATAGTCTTCAGTAACAAAAAAAAAAAAAACCTCTCCAGCCCCTTTTCTCACTCACGCCAGCAAATGCAACCAAGATAGTCCTCACAAAAAAACACCAAACTTTTAGGTGTGACCACAGACGAGAACCTCAAATTTGATACACATATTGCTCAAACTATCAAAAAAGACCACATAAAACTAGGCACCCTATACAGGGCCAAAACATACCTTATTCCCAATGCCAGGCTAGCTACTGCTCGCATTAACCTACTATCCATCCTCCTGTATGCCTCCCTCATATTCACTAATCTCAGAAAATCAGACGTCACCAGCCTAGAATCATGCTACAAGATAGCTAAATATGCCGCCAATCATCCACACAGATCTCACCACTGTTTAGCTCTCTCGCAGCTAAATTGGCTAGAGCTCCCCAACCTTTTATCACTTAATCAACTAACATTAGCCAACAAAATAATCCATTCCCTCAGTAACTGCCCTGCAATCTTCCACATAGTCCAACCCAGTAATAATCTCAGATCTTCTAACAAACCCTTCCTCAAGGTCTCAAACTTCCACAACTATCATGGCGACTCCCTCTACTCACACAAAATAGCCAAACTCTAGAACACTCTTCCAGAGACTATAACAAAAAAAAACGACTCATTATCAGTTCAAAGCACTCCTAAAGGAACATCTGACTAATCATTGGCTGTGCTCTTGCTACTCCCCTGGATAACTACCAACAACTTTTATTTCTGCTCTCAACATAACTACTATCCTCTGTTGTATTATTTTTCTTGTATAAAAAATAGCACAGTACTGGATGTGTGCAATTGCTTGTCTGTACTATTGCCTGTATGTACTCTAACAATCATAGTTTATAAATGCCTGTATTGTTTGAATCATTGTTGTATGTAATATTGTGGTGCTTTTCTCCCCGGGTCTCCGCTAAAAATGGGCCTTTGGCCCAGTCGGACACTACCCAGCAAACAAATGTAATAAAATAAAATAAATATCAATGGCACTTTGTAGGTGAAGAAATATAATTAGATTTTTATCGTATAAGAGCTGGGTGAAGGTTAATAGAGCTGACTGTGCTAAGCCAAGATTGAAATACATGTTGTGATAATGAGAGGACATCATGATTTGATAAATAATAAAGAAACTGTCTATGGATGCACTTTATGAAGACTCTAGAGTTAGATAAAATAACAACAGTACAGTAGAGAGTATTTTAACTGCAGGTTGCAACTCCTATATGTAGAACCACAGCTATGGCTACAAGCAAGGTGGTCATATATAGACCAATTAATCAGATGCAGTCGAGACATGCTATAGCATTCGATAATAGTGTACATACTCTGAAGACGGCAAATCAAGAGATGATGACAAAGACATCATGACTGGATGGGTAAGGGCTTTCATTTTTTTGAGAAGCTTCTTGATCATGTTACAGGGAATATTAGATAGCTGAAAGCTGTATGTCACAATCCATAAGTGAGGATGACTGTCAGGATATACAGGAATAAATGATAATGCATCAGCAACAAATTACTCACAAAATCCTTTGAAAACTTCTAGAGGTGGCAACGTTGGAGCAAAATTAAATACATTAGGCCTGCACGTTTGGAATGTATTGCTGGCACTATGCCAGAATTGTACTGGGCTCCTTTCTATTTAATTTCTCCAAATCATTTAGGTTTCTAATACTATAACGAGAATGGAATAGACCCCATTCTTAAGTCAGGAGATAATTAAAGTTCATGAAATTTGTATTGTTTCAATCTTTGATGTTGGCCAGAAGTGCTCTTCACAGCACCCACAATATATCCACAATCAACTCCTTCTGCAATTCATATGGAGTTACATATATTGGTAGCATATCTAAATACAACTGCAGATTCTTTTTTATTAGACCCATTGCTGATACTACTATTGTACAAGTATGGGCATCTTTCTTCCACTTCGCTCTCGTTTCTGCCTGCACATCCTGATATTTTATGATTGTGTCTCTCTCTATGTGAGACACTCACTAGTTATAGCAATTTCAATCAATGCTACTTTGTCTTTTTTTTTTAGAACAACTAAATCGATTTTCTGAACTGTTGGTAATGGGTGATCCCATGTGATGTACACTTCATCATTCTCAGTAATGCTTTGTGGTTCATATTTCCAATGCTTCTCAGCTACTTCTATATTGTAGTGTTTGCAGAATTCCCAGTGCAACAGTCATGCCAAATTATTGTGCTTTTCTGTGTACAGGCCCAGAGTGATGAGTATATCAGACCCAGCAACAAGGTGTGCAACTGTTTCCAATTCCTTTTTTAAAGAACCTACATTTTTCTGTTTCTTCTCCATGTTCAATGGACTTTGTAATCCAATGTGCTTGTAGTCCACTATCCTGGCTACCACTATTAGCCTTTTATCCTTTGATTTCAACTCACCTCTCCTTAACCACTCCTGCTTCAAATCCTGATCAACATGAGGTTGTTCCAGGAGGCCTGTATGCTTGTCACTATATTAATAATGGCTTTTCCAAATATATTTCCTTCTCATCTGATTCTACTCTTTATGTTCTTTCTTTTGTTTTTTGGCACATTCAGTTGCTGGCTGATTTTTGTCTGCTTCTGGTTTGACTTCCATTCCCGCTTGCACAGTATTGCTTCTGTTAAACTAAGCAGGGCGGTCATATTAGACTTCCTCTCCTCATGTTTTTAAAATTTTCAGTATGTCTGGATCTGATGAGGTCAGCATATATGTATGTAGCCCCATGACTGCAGATCTGCACATATAATCAATTTTAATGAGGCCTGTACCTCCATCAGAGTGTGGAACATATATTCTTTGGTATACACTGATATATCATTTGGTAAGTGTGAAGCATTTTTCTTATTTTCATGTCCATCTGAGCCAATACATTTTGGGGCCGGTCAATTCTCCCCAAAACTGTAAGTTAGAACAGGAAGAGCAAATTGGTTTACTCCTAGATGTCATGGTTGTTTTCAATATTATTTTTAGCCTGTTGAAGTATTCTTTATGGGGTTTTATTTGCATTTGCTCATTTTTTATTGCTGATCCTTCATCTATTCCCAGATATTAATAAGCTCCTTCCTGCTCAAGTTCCTTATATCACATTCCTGTCCCAGACTGACATTTTCTTGGTACTGCAATTTTCTAAGCTTTTAAACATTGCTTTTGCATACTTGTCAGACCAAGTGTCATTCTTATATCATCTGAGAAAGATTTATCCACTTGTAGTTGTGCTTTCAATTCCTTATCTGCCAAACTATACACTTTTAAGTCATCCACACAAGGTAGAAGTCTTTAAGCAATGTTGTTTTCTGTAAGCCAAATTATAACCAAGACCTAATCTGTTAAGTAAACAGCTTAATGGGTTAAGAGCAAGACAAAGTAACAACAGTGACAAAGAATAACCCTGGAATATCCCCCTTTGAATTTTTATTCCTGGGTTAAAAAATTGCCCTTTGTCACAGCTTACTGGAAAATTGGTTTGCCACTTTTTCATGCTAACTGTAATGTAACTTATCAATGAAGGCTGTATCTTATACATCCGTAAGCACTCCTTTATCCATGTGGGATTCTGTCAAATACTTTTTTGTAATCTACCCATGCCATACTTAGATTCCTGTCCTTTTTCATTTCTCCATTATGGCTTTATTCAGCAGCAAATGATCCTATGTTCCATATGACTTTCTTTTGTTACCCTTTTTTTATTGCCATGATTGAATTTTCTTCTAAATGATTATAAACTCTGCATCAATTCCAGTATATAGATTGTGCATCATTGGAAGGCAAGTTATCGGTCTACAGTTTATAGGATGGCTTACAGAGAAGGTTAAGGTGTTTAGCTCACAGATACAAGGTACAGGGTTTGATTCTCACCTTTGATGGAAACTAGCTAGGCTTAAAATGGCTGACAAGGGCAGCTTGAGTTTGGCGACCTTAGCCAGAGATCTGGAGTGAATCAGAACTGAACAATAAGTACATTTTAAGTCTGCATTGCACTTTGAGAACTGTATTTAACTAAATTACTGCTTCATTTCTGCTGTTTTTGCTGCTGAGGCTGTTTTATTCTGCACTTTGAATTTTCAAGTACTCCTGCATTATATAGCATAGGCTAGATTCAGACTTGCTGAATCTAGACTGTTTGGTATCACTTGAGCACTAAAACCAGCCATCTTACATTTAGAGGGCCTTCCTGCACCCTTGTGGCAGAAGTGTGTAGCTCAGAGCCCATCTGAGTTGGGGACTGATGAAAAAAGGCTCAGTTTGGGGCTTTTCTATTGGTTAGTTTGTGTTAAAACTGTTTAACTTCACTTTCATTTACGCCTCACGTGTGCACAAGTTTGCACTCAATTTAAGAGAGCTGCTCAGAGTTTAGCGACCTTAGCCAGAGATCTGGAGTGAATCTGAACGGAAACCCAAGGCATCCACTGAAATCAACTGAAAAATAAGTACATTTGAAGCCTGCAATGCACTTTGAGAACTGTATTTAACTAAATTGCTGCTTCATTTCTGCCGTTTTTGCTGCTGAAACTGTTTTATTCTGCACTTTGAATTTTCAAGTATTCCCTATAGCATAGGCTAGATTCAGACTTGCTGAGTCTAGATTGTTTGGTATCACTTGATCTCAAAAAACAGCCATCTTACATTAAGAGGGTCTCCCTGCACCCTTACGGCAGAAGTATGCAGCCCTGAACCCATCGGAGTTGGGAATTGCTGGAAAAAGTCTTAGTTTTGGGCTTTCCTATTGTTTAGCTTGTGTTAAAACCGTTTAACTTCACTTGTATTTAAGTATCATGTTTGTGTGTAGCTGCGCACCAAGCAACGTGGTTTAGCACTGCTGTACATAGACACAAATGCCTAGAAAGGCAATTTTCCCTAGATACCGGCTAGTGAACCCTCCCAAACTCCTCTGCTGCACTGCAAGCAACTCAATTGCCCACTGAGAGGGAAGCAGGACGATTCGACCCCAGATGATTCAACCCCGGACGGTTCGACCACAATGCAATTGTATACACTTTAATGTTTAAATTTATAATTATTGTCTATGGGAGTAGTTAGTGGACAGTATGACCCCAGAGTATTTGACCCCAATTATATAAAAAAAAAGTTTTTAAAGTTTAATAAATACATTTTATTGCTTAATATTTCAATCGTGATTTTTTTCCCACTGGAATTTAATATATTATTTAACTTTTTATATGTAAATGTTAATTTATTTAACATTTTATTTAATTTGTAATATAATTAGTTTAATTAATAACATTTTTTAACTTAACTTTAAAATCAATATTATTTAACATTACAAATATTAATATTATTTTAAATTAACATTAATAATATTATTATATGTATTTCAAATGTTCAAATGCAAATGTTTTAAGCAGTTATATATCCTCATGACTTATTTTTTCTTTTTTTTTTTTTTGAGATAATCTTTGATATTTTTCTCAGGCGGCCATGGTGGTGAAGCAGTTAGCATTGTTGCCTCACAGCAAGAGGTTCTCTGGTTTGATCCTCAGCTGGGGTGTCTTCTGTGCAGAGTCTGCATGTCTTCCCTGTGGTTGCATGAGTTTCTCCTGGATGCTCCGGTTTCCTCCTACATCCCAATTGTGGATTGGACACTCTAACTTGGCCCTAGGTGTGACTGCGTGCATGTGTGTGCCTTCCGTAGAAGGTTGGGTGCCAAGCTGGCAGCTCGACACCGTAAAACTCTACTGCCAATCATGATTGGACAGGTGATCTGCTGTGGCGACCCCTAACTGGGAAAAGCTGAAAGAAGAAGAATCTTTGATATTTTCTCAGTAACTATGTGGATGCACAAACTGTGTACAACATTTTTTTTTTCTTTATGTCAAAATGTCTGTGGTTTACTTTTTTCTTTCCTTGCCATTTCAATGGGGTCAAACTGTCCAGGGTCGAACTGTATGGGGTCAAACCGGCCAGGGTCAGAATGTCCGTACCCACTGAGAAGTGTTATTACAGTTTTTTCAACCCTAGCCTTCTACAGAATAGATCAATTAGTTAATCTTAGAGCAAAACCTGGTCTAACTAGCCCACTTCCCACTAGTAACTATGGTATAAACCTGCCATAATGAACAGTCTGCTTCCCATCATTTCTCCAGCCAGCCTGATTGACATGGGCATTCTAAGGCAATATAGTAATTGCCTCATGTATACTGACAACCACTTACTCCTGTAACAAACAAGTACAATATGTGAGAAATGTATTTACACTATAAATCTGGAATCAGTTCCCCCACATAATAACAAACCAGACATCAAACAGGTTGTCAGTACACACAGTTCACCTCTTGCACATAACAATCTCACAACACATAAACCCAAATATGTGGAGGTACTCACTAGAAGCCTACCAAAAGTTCAGAGACCTTCCCAAGTGTAAATACATTGCACACACTACAGAGCCAATAGAATCCACTACACATAATAACACACACACCAGTGTCTCAGCTATTAAGCCCCTAAGGCAAAACACCTCAAAACCAAACATCCTGGTCATAGGCGACTCCATACTGAGACACACAGATGTCCCCCTCACCAGGCTGGACAAGAAGAAGGTCATAGTTAGTTGCCTGTCAGGTGCCAGGATCCATCAAATTATGCACGCACTCAAGTTTCTCAACAACAAGTACCATTATAACTCTGTCATAGTCTTTGTTGGGGGGAATGACTTGAGATGTACCTCTCTGTACTATATGAAGAGAGACATGACTGAACTCTCAGACTATGTCTCCCAGGCAGGTATATCCCTAGCCCTAAGCAGCATTCTACCTTCACCCATTATGATGCCTCAATATAAACAAAAAACAATTGACTTCAACAATTGGCTTAGCTTCTGGTGTCAAGCCAAGGGATCCAGTATCTGTCAGCCTGGGATGACATGGTCCAAAGACTATGTTGCATGGCCAGGGATGAGCTTCACCTGTCACCTCTTGGTGTTTGGTTAGTGGCAAAGGTACTTGCCTCCCCCATAGTGCCTTTTTTAGGCAATGTCAAAACAACAAAATTTTCAACATAAAAAAAATTCTCTTGTGGGGGGGCAGAGCCTAGATGGCCAACTGAGAGGAGTGAATTTTGAGAGCTCCATAAACTAGTATAATAATATAGGAACATTTTATTATTTTCAAGTTTAAAACGTCAGAAATCTATAGATAAACTACTAAACTACATAAATATCAATTTTGGTGGAGATATACAAAAGTTTTCCTGTCAAGTAACTTGGAGATATATTGAGTCATTGAATATGAACAACTCAAGGAATTCTCATCCAGATACTGCTTCGAAAAAAGAACTGCAATTGATGACATCTACTTTACAGGAACTGTCTTTGAAGATGGACGGCTTTAAAAATGACTTAGAAAACCTCAAATTAAATTCTCAAAAAGTGACTGATACTCTTAAGGAACTATTACAGCAACACCATACAAAAATAACAAATATAGAGACTTATCTAAATGAAATTGAAGGGAGACTCAAAGAGGAAAATTCCAAAAAGAATTTCTGCTTAAACAGAATACATGGCTGCGTAATAAAATAGATGGCTTAGAAAACAGGGAAAGGAGAAACAACGTAAGGATCTTTGGTCTGCCTGAAAACACTGAAGGAGAAGACATTATTTCATTCTTAACAACCTGGATTCCTGAATTCTTAGACTTGAAAGAGGGACTTTCATTTAGAATTGAAAGGGCGCATAGAGCACTGAGGAAACCTGCTTCTAACTCAACAAATACTCCACCTAGATCCATAGTTATAAAATTTCTTTAATTTCTGGACAATTAACTAATATTAAAATCTTCTTGGAGAAAATAACCCTTAAAATACAATCAAAGCCTGATAAGGTTTGACAATGATTATTCTTCCAGAATACTAGAACAAAGGAAAAAATTCTTGCCAGTAATAAAACTGTTGAAACAAAACAACATTAAAGCACAGCTGGCCTTTCCAGCCAAGATAAAAATACTTTTTGCCAATGAGATGAGAACCTTTAATGACTTAGAAGAAGCTACTATATTCATCAAAAACAACAACATAGTGTCTATCCCAGAAGAAATGGAATGGATGGCCCCCTACTCTTAAAAGAATAAAAGAAACAATTTCTTGGACTGATGCTAGAAAGAAGAAACAAAAAACTGATTCCAAGATAGCTGTCCCAAAAAAATAACTCTTACAACTACATCTCTCAAAGTATCAACTGATATAGTACATCACTTGTCATCTGTTTTTATTTAAAAAAAGGAGGGATTCTTAAACAACTGAGAAACAGTAATGATTTATTCAGAATGTTCAAAGAGTCCAGTAATTCTTCACAAAGGTACATCAAGATGGGTTACTATTTACATTATATATAAGCCAAACAAAGCAACATATAATATAAACATAGACATTTCTGTTCCCCTACTTGAACTCAATGAATACTTATCTTGTTAATTTTTCATTGTTTTTACTTATAATAATATAAGTAATTAATTAACTAATTCAACAAGGTACCATTCATCTGAGTTCAGAGTCAAATGTAACAAATTAACAGGTTTACTATCATATACCTGAAATGTACTCGAAAGATTGTTCACATGATCAACTGAGATTGTGCGAAATTCACAATGTCGAACACCGGACTTGCGGAAATACATGTCGACTGCTACCTAGGGATGGGTTTTAACATGAATCGAGATAGGGGCAGATGTGTATTTCGGCAATATCAGTGTTCGACATTGCCTATGGTCGACATTCCGATTTTTGAACGAAGTGGCGTAGACCGACTTCACATTGAATAAATGATAGTAAACTAAATTAACATCATATATAATAGCAGTAACTGTAGAGTGTTTTGAAAAAAAATGCTGACATGGAGACTAATGCCTTCTTCAGTTAAAATATGATTTATAAATGTCATGTATATCATGGTTGAATAATAGTAGCAAGCTCTTAGTACAAATGTCATCATTATTCTGACTAAATATAGTTAATATCAATTATGGCAGGTATCACAGCTACGAGTGCTGTTTGATCAATCCTGATATGGTGTGCGTGGATGCAGCTGTGTCTGGCAGCTAGTACAAATGTCATTATTATTCTGTCTCAATATAGTTAATATCAATGATGGCAGGTATCATAGCTTTGAGTGCTGTTTAATTAAGCCTGACATGGTGTGTGTGGATGCAGCTGTGTCTGGCAGCTGTTGTATGTTGCCATTTTCGTCTCCTGGAAGCTGTGGGTTGTGGCTTGTGATCGAGGTTTACTGATGCTTGTATATTAGGAAGAGACATTTGGTGTTTTAGCTTGGATCCAGGGGAATGGGGTGGATGGAGCTGTGATTTGAGATATTTTGGCAGAGAATAGTTTCTTTATACATCTGCTGAGTGAGAGGTGGGAAGGCTGGAGGAATGTGCTGTCTCTTGTTGTGGTGGCTTGTTGGGAGGTTTTTTTTTTTTTTTTTTATCTGTTTGCTCTCCGTTCTTTTCTTTGCTGAAAGGGAGGGAATTTAGGCTTGAAGTTGCAGTGAAGTGAAGTTTTGCTTCAGGTGCATCGTGAGCCTCTGATTTGCAGTACACAGACACACTAACAGAAACAGACGGTCCCAGGTTGCTGTGGTAACGGAGACAGAGTGACAATAATGCTTAACGGCTCTGAGGAGATTTTCGGCAATGTTTTTGGTTTAAAAAAAAAAACACACATATATATATATATATATATATATATATATATATATATATATATAAATGAAACCACACAGTGCTTGTGCGTGTACTTCACAATCTTCTTCTTCTTCTTTTGGCTTTTTCTGGTTAAGGGTCACCACAGAGGATCACCTGTTTCCATTTCTTCCTGTCCTCTGCATCTTGCTCTGTCACACCAACCACCTGCATGTCCTCTCTAACCACATCCATAAACCTTATCTTAGGCCTTCCTCTTTTCTTCTTACCTGGCAGATTCATCCTTAGCATCCTTTTCCCAATATACCCCAGCATCCCTCCTCAGCACATGTCCAACCCAACGCAATCTCGCCTCTCTAGCTTTGTTTCCAAACTGTCCAACCTGGGCTGACCCTCTAATATACTTATTCCTAATCCTGTCTACACTCGTCACACCCAGTGGGTAGAATCATCTCATCTTGTAGTTACTTTCAAATTTAAAGAAGATAAATCTTTGTTTTCCCATCTAGATCACAAATTTGGTACCCAAACTAGAATAGATAAAATATTTGCTGCCCATGACTTACATTCTTAAATCATTAATTTCTCAATCACTCCCTGCCCCTTTTCAGACCACAGTTCATTGATACTAAAACTTAAAAATGGGTACAAACCATTAATATTTAACTACAGAATTCCAACATATATAACTAAAAGTAAAGAGTTCAAACCCTGCTTATTATCTGAATTACAGTTCTTCTTAGACAGATAAATAAAATAATGATATGGGACTCATTAAAAACTTACATATATAGTAAAACCCTAACTTGGTATTAAAGAAAATCAGAGAATGGGATTCTGAATTATTAGATCTATAATCCAAACTTTTGTCAGTAAAAGCTGAAAAAATCTAAATTATTTGAAGATGAAAAAGAAAGTAGAAGTATTAAACAATAAATACAATGAAATTCTAACACATAAAACTAGTTTAGCTTTAGAAAAACTAAAAATGAATACCTTGGCCACTTCTCCCAAATATCTGCATAATTTATCCACAAGAATCAAAATACAATCAAAAGCTAATAACATTAAAAGTATCTTCCATTTAAAGAAAGGGGAAAATGTCTCAGATATAGGTAACATTCTTAATGCCTATAGAAATCACTATTGAACATTATCACTATGGAACATTTCCAAAAAGAAAATATACATATCGATCAATTAAATCTAGATGAAAAATGTTCTAATATAAAAAAATACCAGAAAAATTAAAACTAGATCTGCAAGCACCCATATCCTACAAAGAAATTACAGATACAATAAAGGAGGGTAAAAATAATAAAGCTCCAGGTATAGATGGCATAATTATGGACATATATAAACTTTTTCCTTCAAAGATACTATCCCTCTTCCATAAAACTTTATTAGAAATTCAGTCACAAGCTTTACTACCACCCTATTGGAGATATTCCTTAATCAAACCAATCCTAAAGGAAAACAAATCCCGAAACCTCTGTACCTCATATAGACCTATATCATTATTAAATAATGACTATAAGATATTTATGACAATATTAACTATCAGAATGAAAATACCACTATCCAAAACAATAAATAATGATCAAATTGGATTTATATATCATAGACACACACATGACAATATTAAAAGGATAATTTCTCTTATAGATTATATTAATAAAGAAAATAAAGAAACACTTATAATTGGCTTAGATATAGAGAAAGCCTTTGATTCCCTAAATTGGGACTATTTATTCAAAATCCTAATGCTATTTGAATTTCCTGCATCCTTTGCTCATCTCCTAAAGAATATATCTACAGATAATTTATCATATGTCAAGTTAGGCCCTTTTACCTCTGAATCTATACATATAACAAAAGGCACTAAGCAAGGATGTCCCATGTCACCGATTCTATTTGCTCTGGCTATTGAAATATTGGCAGATTCAATTCGCAACAATATAAAAATCAAAGGAATAGATGTTTATGAACAATACAATTCTAAAGTAATGCTATTTGCTAATGACATATTACTAACATTATATAATACAAAAGAGACATTAGAAGAATTAGCTATATTAATTGACAAATTTCACATGACTTCAGGACTCCATTTCAATAAATCAAATTCAAAATTGTTATTTTTAAATAAAAAAAGAACTGCAGACTAAGGGGGATCACATCATAGGGAAACAAGAATCTACCTTAAAATATCTAGGAATTGAGTTATGCAAGGATAATAATGGATTAGTCTCAAAAAACTACAATAATATCATCAATACAATTAAAATCTCTGTGGAAAAATAGAACAAAATGCTATATACAGCCTTGGCAATACAACTGTTACCAGAAAGGAATATACTTAAAGAAATAAATTCATACCTAATAAATTTTTTATGGTTTCCCAAAAGCAACAGAATAGCTTTAATACATTATATCAGACCATGGAAACAGGGAGGATTAAACTTTCCTGATATAGAAATATATATAAAAGCATCAATATCTAAAACAATCTCAGATTGGATAAGTCCAAATTACTCTGCAATTTGGAAAGAATTACTAACTGTAATATCAATAAATTAATTTGATTTACAAAACAAAATTTCAAATAACAGATAAAAACAATTTACCATGGCACATATTATGTATTAGTATGCAATATAACATAACTAAACCCATTAAAACTCATATGATTAATTATTACATTGACTCATTTAGGAAAATTATTAATGCAAATACAGATTTAAAAATCTGGTTTGATCTTTTAACACCATTTATAGCCACAAAGATCTTTCCACATAAAATATATAATGAGAAATTATTCATTCTTGGGAGCAGAAAGGATTTGTTTGTTGGCTCCAATGTATCAAAAGAACTAAAAGTTTTAGATATGCAAGTAATAAAAACAACATACAAAATTCCACAACAGGACTGGCTAACCTTACAGAGTATTCTGTCATATTTGCAAGATTTAAGTAGAATAATTAACAATTCTTCATTTAAAGAAATACCTAAATTTATGAAATACACATATGAAATCATATATAATTACTTTGACATGGGAAACAGTATTTCAAAATTTTACAAAATATTGATAAACTATAAAACAACACCCAAAACCTCATATTGGAAATATATAACAAAAGGACACTCAATACAGCTAACTGAAGATATTAAAACAAATATCTTATTATCAATAAAATATACATCCTTTACACAATACTGGAAAGTTTTTAATTGGAAATTCTTGCACAGAGCATTCTTAACCCCAGATAGAATCAGTAAAATTAGTTCTTCCATAAAAGGAATATGTTGGAGATGTGAGCAAGTACACAATGCAGACTGGAACCACATTTTCTTTGACTGTGTTAAAATTAAGCCATTGTGGAATGGTATTAATAACTTTCTACAAGCTTTATTTAATGAATAATTTTATTTAACTAAAGCTCTTGTATTATTAAATATGAATGAAGGTCCTCATTTGAATAGGTCAAACATGTATCATGTATGGACTATACTTGCAACTTCAAGGAAGTGTATAACAAGAAGATGGAATACAAACACAATACCAACTTTGGAAGACTTCTACAGCCTACTGAAGACCACAGCATTATTGGAAATTAAAATTAAAGAACTTAGAGTTTATCCAAAGCCATTTATTAACAACTCTTGGGGAAAAGTCTTATTGTTGATCGACACTATACAATAATTGATCACTCTGATAATGGATTGGACATACTGATAAAGTAACTGTATACATTAAGATCTGTTATAGCGTCAGGCTAATGTAAATAGTGTACATAGTTATTTAAGATGTTATGTATAAATACTATGGAATTCATTCAAATGTATTTGAAAAATAAAAAAAATTTGAGAAAAAAATCCCCTTGTGACAAAATCAAGGTTATGCTGTTTAATGTTGAGTCTAAACAAGAAACTGCATTCCCTTGAAGCAGTCCTCACCTTGGAAGATGCTGATGTATGTGCAGTCACTGAGATATGCCTCAAGACTGCAGATAGTACACCAGTCGTGCAAGGCTACAATGTCTTCCACATGTTCAGACCTCAAAATGAGCATGAAAGAACCAAAGGCAGAGGTGTATCCATCTTCATTAAAGAAAAATACACCTTGAGACTGGTTAGACACTACGTCTCTTTGAGCTACTCCAAGTCCAATTAACTGTAGGTAAAACCCCCTTCCATATCGTTAGCTATATGTTCCCTCATGAACCAAGAGAAACACACTGCCTACTGGACTTACTACAGTTACTTGCTATACAGCCAAAACCTACTACAGTCACTTGCTATACAGTCAAACACCTTGGTCATGGGTTATTTCAGCTATCCTTCCATCAACTGGGAGACATATATGAGCACAAACATGCTTACCCTGAGGTTCCTAGACTTTGTCAATACAAATGCTCTGGAACAGATGATCTGTACCCCCACAAGTAGCTCAAATGTCCTAGACTTAGTGCTCACCAACATGGAGTGTCAATACACTACGCCCTGTGCATTGCCCTCCATGGTAAGGTCTGGTTATAAATCAGTCTTATTCGAAGTAATGATTGGACCTGATCACCCCACAGGAGCTAAAAAAATGAAACATTTCTCCAAAGCAAACTACAGCCTACTAACTGATGGTATAAATAGTATCAAACCACCTGCTAACACAACCAACAAAGACTCCTATGCAGATATGCAGAGGTGTACACAAATGTTCTGTATAAACACTTTTACAGCTGTATAAACTCAGCAGCACCTGAATGGATCAAAACCAGGTCCTCAAGAAAAAACAAGCCACCCTGGTGGACCTCAAGTATAAATAGGTTATGTGAAAAGAGGAAGAAACTGATGTCTAAGAGCAAGAGGGAACTAACTCAGCAGAGGAAAAACACCATCCATAGCTTGAAAAAGCAAATCAGATATCTTGTAAAACCCTCTAAAGCTAATTATGAAGCTAAATTAGCATCCCTAGCTAAAGATAATCATAAGGCATTCTTTAGCTACATCCAAAATCTAAAAGAGAAGGCCCAGCTTTGTGCTGAACTAGTAGTGGATGATACCATTCATACTGAACTGGAGGAAATTGCCAAACTGCTAGCAGACAGATTTGGCACAAACTTCACCCCCTGTCCCCAGCAGTCATTCCCCTAAGCATACTGGCCACCAGTCCTCTACTTAGTACCTCCAAAGATCAGGTCATAACCGCATTCTCCAAGGCCAAAATCATGGCCTCTATGGGACCAGATAACATCCCAGGCTGCTTACTAAACAGTGTAAAAGAGAACCTAGCTGAACCACTTGGCACTCTCTTTAACCATAGTCTAAGCACTGGCTTTGTTCCAGCAGAGTGAAAAACAGCAACAGTAATCCCCTTGCACAAACAGGTTCCATCAATTAACCCTGGGCTATAGACCTATAAGCCCAACCAGTCTTATCTTCAAGACCATGGGAAGAATCATCATGGACCTTATTAACAAAGACATAGGCAACCTTAAAACTCTTGACCTGACCCAATTTGGCTTCTTTAAGGGTAGATCATGCTTATTAAACCTGGCGGACATCTTCGAGAACTTCAACAAATCCCTAGATGAAGGAAAAATAGTACACACCACCTATCTAGATTTAGCCACGGCCTTCAACACAATCCTCCACTCAGGTATCATTGAAAAACTCACCCAGCTGGGGATTAACCCTTACGTCACTAGATGGATAGCCAACTGGCTCACAGACAGAATGCATACAGTCAAAGTTAGGGATTCCACCTCTACCAGTAGACCACTTACCAGTGGTGTACCACAAGGATCTGTGCTGGGCCCTTTACTATTTGGAATCAACTTCTCAGAAGTCCAAGTGAAAGAAGATGGAACGTAGCTTACCGTGTTTGTTGATAATTGCAAAATGGGTGCCATCATTGAGTCCTCTAATGATATCAACATATTACAAAAGGGGTTAACACAGACAAACGACTGGTGCCAAAGCCGCAGACTTAAACTAAACTCAAAAAAGTGCATTATTATCCCCTTTGGCAAAGGGGGAGTCTGTGCAAATTACAATGTAGTCAGTACCCCCCTAAGCTCTAACCCAGTGGTGCAGGGTTCAGGAACACAGGTTGATAGTAACCTAAACTTCTTTCTACACTGGTAAGGAAAAGCTTCTACATTGCACATCTCATAAGTAAAGGCATTGCATCCAGGACTAGGGATGTTATAACTCCTGTGTACTCAGCCCTCATCAGAACACTAATAAAGTACAATGCTCCTTTCTATATGTACGTCACCAGACACCTTCAGCAGTTGGAGAGACCACAGAGACTTATCACTAAGAATATTCAGGGCCTTGACTGAAACCCCTGTCACTGTATTCTGTATCTTATAGGTTGCTGAGAGGTGACCTGTGCTTGGACTACAGAGCAGTCTCTGACCCAACTCTAATGGAAATGTTGCACATCCACAAGTCAAATGGGACAAGAAGCACTTGCTCCAGGGATCTTAACCTAGCCTGTGACATTAACAGGACATGCTGGAGAGACAGATATGTCTCCCAGTGATTGCCGCTGCTGTGGAATAAACTCCCAATTCACGTGAAGCAGAGTTCCTCAATGGCCCTGTTTAAGCGCAACTTGAACAATTGGACGGGAGATCATAAATTCACCCCAGGTGAGGCACCTATGTCCCTCATGGACAGTGGCAGTTTTGCTGATCATGGACTAGTGCTGCAAATATACTATCATGATCAGTCAGGGAACATGGGTATAACATGGCTAAACTTGTAAAGACTCTAGGGCCATTAGCCTAGTAACCTCCTATGAATCTATGAACCTATGAACAGATTCACTATTAAGGAGGAGTATTGTTCTCATTACGGATGTTCTGCAGGTGAAGAAAGTATGATTTTTTTGTTTAAGTTAGCTAATTTTACTGCACCGCTTCCCAAATTTAGGAACAATGTTCTGATCATACAGTATTATTTCCATTTACTATCTGTCTGCAGCATCACTTCAAGAATTTCTTCAAAAATCCATGGTTCAAAATTCAGGCTTAGTCTTTATATAATGGAAGCCAGGGAGTTTAAAACACAGAATAATATTAAAATATTCCACTGTTATCAAAATCTGAAAATTACAGTGGAGGCCTGTTAACTCATGTTAATGCACTGCAGAAAGTAGATATCAAAGGTCTTAGTATTCCTGGAGTATAACTAGTGAGGTTTTTTTTTTCTGAATTTGTTTCTGTGACCAAAAGACAAAAACTAGAATGTGAAAATTGACATCAGCCGTTATGCCTGCATGCAGAATACAGATATAAGAAAATGAGTATTCAAGATAAAATGCCTTTTTATGGGTCTTTGTCTATTATGGTCTACTAAGTGAATAAGCTGAGATAAACACAATAGATACACATAAGAGTGGCTTTCCACAGAGGATAAGGTCCAGTCTAAATTAACATCTCCTAAATTTATTAAATCATATTTTACAGATAAGATGAACCAGAATATAGTTTCACCAGATAGATAGATAGATAGATAGATAGATAGATAGATAGATAGACAGATATATATTTGTGTGTGTGTGTGTGTGTGTGTGTGTGTGTGTGTGTGTGTGTGTGTGTGTGTGTGTGTGTGTGTGTGTGTGTGTGTTATTTCACTGGCTCCTTGGTGTACTCTGTATTTCATCAGAATAGACTATCCAGATGGAATGATGTCAGAGTTCCTAATGTGTTAATGTAGCCATGTCTCACTGAAAGCACTAGTGTAAAGATGAGAATGATCTAACCAGCTATGAAGGGCTATTTTAATACAAAGGTCTTTTGAATCAATATGGGCAGTTTTCAGACATTTTATTTCATTTGCCAGCCAGCATCTTGAAGGCATGCAAAGTCATGAATGAACTCAGTAGAGTTAGGACAGGACAGGACAGTATGTCCCCAAAAAGAAACAAATATTTGCTTATGAAGTATATTTTATCAGACATTTTAAATGCTTTTATCCCGTGCATGGGTCCCCTCAAATTATCTTTGGTTTGATCCAAGTTATTTTTATTGGGGGTAATATATAATTATCAGCCATGGGATGGGTGAGGTCAACTTTTAACCAAATAGGGTAAGTTAAGTAGAGCACAAAAAGGAAACTGGCTAGGCTTAAATGTCCTGCAAGAGATGCTAGCTTAGAACTTGCCTACGAACCTATTATAGTTAGTGTGTGTGTGTGCATGTGTGCGTGTGTCACAGGACAACAAACAATAATATGCAGTATAACTCCATCAGTTCTCTTAGATTTTGGTATACGCAGAGTTTATAGCAAAACAAGACATACAACCATCAGTTCTTCTCACTAAGCTTTACACTCAGCTTCTTCTCTGCAAGCCAGTAATTCTAGCCCACAAGCATAGTTGAAAGAGGTAAAAGGAACAACTGCCTCAGGCACAAAGTGTTACGGGGTGCGATCAACATATATCAGTCTGGAGGTAGTGCAGTGACAGTATTCAGAAATGAATGCCGATCCTGCATTCGCTGTCAGGGCTGAAGTGCTTTGGGTGTGATATTTTGCAGTAGTAAGTGATTTGCTACAGAACACAGGGCATCAGATAACCTGGGTATGGTTTTGTTCTCTCCAGCTATGTCAGGGACACCATTATCATTCACAGGCACTCTCTTTAGACTCTTCTGCTAAATTCTGCCTTGGCCTGGAGGGCAGAGATCTGAATTTTAGCAAGAGTGGTGACCCTGATACAGCTTCAAATTAATTTCCTTCCTATTCCTGTTAAATGTCTACCCTGCCTGTATTGCAACAGTGTGTTTCCCCTTGGCACAGCCACTGGTTAGAAATCATAATGTTAAAAATAATGTTAAAATATGGAAACATTATGTGTGTGTGTATAATATATACGTGTGTGTGTGTGTGTGTGCGTGTGTGTGCATGCATGCATGCGTGTGTGTGTGTGTGTGTGTGTGTGTGTGTGTGTATGTGTGTGTGTGTGTGTGTGTGTATATATACACTTAGATTAAATAAACAGCTTTTGATCAACTAATTTACAAAAACAATGGAAGAGTTTTATGTATTGTATTTAAAAAAACTGTAATGTGCAACAGAAAAAAATCATAATTTGGTATTAAGGAGATGGTAGTCACCAATCAGTGTGTACAAGACAGGGAGATAAACTTAGAGAATTAGGGTCCCATTGTGTTACAGGATTATTAACTATTGGCTGATATGGGGCTGTTGATAGCTGTGACAGTGAGATTATGAGAACAGTACCGCAAAAGGAAAAACAAAAACAGGGAACCAAATCTATAATCAGTATATGGAGGCAACAGCTTTCTTTAATTTTGGCACAGAGTGCAGAGTAATTCCATACAAAAGTCCTGAAATAAGGATGACAGCTGTGGACTGGCACTCCAGCTTACAGCAGTGTGATGTGATGAATATGATTGTGTAGTCTGTGGACTGGCAGTCCGCCTTTCTATACAGTTATGTGCCAAATGGAAGCATGTGGTGTGTGGACCGAAATTCCAACTTTCACTAGTATTATGTACTGAAGGTAACTTTGGTGTGTGAACTGGCATTCCAACTTTTATTAGTGTTATGTGTTAAATGTGTGTGTGCTATGTGAACTGATATTCCAACTTTCAGTAGTGCTATAAACTGAATGTGAGTAGGTGGTCTGTGTAATGGCATTGCAACTTTAATTAGTGTTATGTGTGCTGAATGGGCCCATGGTATCTGTGGACTGGCATTCCAGCTTACAATAGTGTTCCATGCTGAATGTGAGTGTGCATTCTGTGGATTGCCACTCCAGCTTTCAGTAGTGTGATGTGATGAACATCCATGTAATCTGTGGACTGGCATTCCAGGTTTCAATAGAATTATTCACTGAATGTGAGTGCGTGGTCTGTGGAATGGCATTCCAGCTTTCAGTAGAATTATGCACGGAATGTGAGCGTGTGGTCTGTGGAAAGACATTCCAACTTTCAGTAGTGCTCTGTGCTAAATGTGAGCATGTAGTGGCCAGTACTTGTGCAGCAAAGTATAGAAAACTTTGTTCGTGAAGACTGTGCCTGTAGTAGTTGCAGTTTGACTGCATGAGAGGATGTGGCCCTTCATTTTGAACTGCACCCCACACCTTTTCCAGATGGATATGTGCATTAAAAGGAACTTACACTACTCGATAGCGTCCGCTGGAATATAGAGAAGCCCCCAAAGTACTGGCTACTACATAATGAACATTTATTTTACTAAGCTCAGTGGAATACAAATAGCTGTGCCACCTGACATATACCTGCTGTGTTGCCACCCTTACATGCATTTCATACATATCATGAAACTCATGCAAACTTTTTTGAGGGGATGTACAGAAAAGAAGGAAAGTCATCCTCCTGTCTTACTGATATTTTAAAGCACTTAGTAAGACTTAAAGCAATGAAAAGGTGGGGGAGGGTAGAGGCGAAACATTTGGAAATGATGGAACAGTGTGCTGCATGCAGAAATGTTATAATTAGCGCTTTCTTTAGCAAAAAAAAATCTAGACATTATTCTGATATCATAATCAGATCAGTCAGTGTTTGGACTTAGTGAATGATGTATTTTATGAAAACTGAAAGACAAGCAAATACATAAAATGATTTTTGCAAGAGATTATGGAGCCTCAGAATTCTGAATGTTATGCCACAACAAACATTTCCAATTCTATTAAAATAAAAACAAATGTTTGCTAAATCTATTCCAGATTTAATATTCTACACAGTTATTTGCATCACAGTGCAGTCTTTACATGCTGTTTGAAACTTCTTTTACATGCATTTCAACAGAAAAAAAGACTTCAGAAGGAGAGAAATGTTCAAGTCCCCATGGTTCTAACCACATTTTTGCATCTCTGTGCTGTGAAAGAAATAGACAAACACTGCGCCTCAAATGCTTCCAGCAATTTCCATTTACAATAAAGAGGCTCTGTGTAGTTAGATGAATTTATGAGCCAAACATGCTTTTGGGAATCAAGCAAAGCTGACCTCATATAGTAAAAATGCATTCATAAGGGCTTAGCCTAACTCACATATGATATTTATTACATGATGTTCTTATATGTAGGAAACAGTCCAAATAAATTAACAAAGGAAAAGGTTGAACAGAATAGAAATATTGTATGCACACACACACACACACACACACACACACACACACACACACACACACACACACACATGCTTATGTATATTGACAGTCATTTCATTTGCTTAGTCTGTTTTTTATTTTCTACATCCACAGTTGCATAAGTTGTTTATATGCTGTTCTGCTTAAATAGTCACTTGTGCAATAATTAGACTACATGTCAGGACAACTGTTGTGTCATGTTTGTGCAGAAAAAAGGAATTGATGCATTTACCATAATGTTCCATCTGTGTTGCCCATTTTCATTCTTCCCCAACTGATGGGTTGGATCCTATCCTCAGATCCGACTCAGTCATTACTGAAGCAACCGTGGCAACCAAAAACTTTCAATCTTCTCCCTTACCCATAATACACCAGCTGTAAGTTACTTCAGATCTTGTTTGCTGATTTTTTACCAGAAAGGAATATTTAACATGCATCAGTATAGGAGATGTAAAATTGCATGTACTCAGTACAGAAAGAAACTATATCTGGAGCTCAATATAAGGAGAATGATGTCCCTCTAAGAGCTCATTCTTCCAGAAGTTTGTAAATGGAAAGAATGAGGGTTGGTTGGCGGGAAGGTGAGGAAGAATCAAAATGGACAACATAGACGGTATGTCATGGTAAGTACATAACTTCTTTATCGATGTTGTTCATTTTCATTCTATCCTCAACTGATGGGACAGAGTCCCCAGCTACCTATAATCCTGGGTGGACTCTAAGAAAGGATGTTCCTTAAAACAGTTGAACCAAATGATGTTCTACCCCTTGAGATCAGATCCAATTTGTAATGAGTAATAAAAGTATGGGGAGTAGTCCTAGTTGCTGCTGCACATATGTCGTCCATGGATGTTCTGGAAAGAAAAGCTGAACGAAGTTGCCATGGACCTAGTTGAGTGAGCTTGTGCCACTTGTGGTAAAGAAATACATAATTTGTTATATATAAATGAAATACAATCAGTTAGCCATCTGGCTAAAGTTACTTTTGCTACTGGTTTTCCCAATTTCACTTCTGCAAAGGAAACAAACTACTGGTCTGTTTTTCTGATCTCATTTGTTCTGTGCAGGTAAAACGTAATTGCCTGTGAACATCCAATAAATGTAATATGTATTCACCCTTGTTTGCAAATTAGGGAAGAATACTGGTAAATTAATGGATTGGTTGATATTAGATGACACCACCTTGGGAAGGAAAGAAGCATTAGTTCGTAGCATCACTCTATCCTTGTGGATGAGCAAGTATGAAGGTTGTGAAGATGAGGCTTAACTCTCTGAAATTCATTTAGCAGTGGTAACAGCTATCAAAAGAACAGTTTTCCAAGTAAGGTACTTAAGGTCACACTTAGCTGCTGGTTCAAATGGGGAATGAATGAGAGACTGCAGTACCAAACTGAGATCCCATGGGGGATAGGGTCCTTAAACGGGTATCTCAAAAGAGTGCCTCGCAATAAAGTTTTGCATAATTTATGAGAGGCCAATGAAGCACATTCAAATCCAATGTGAAAACTTAACACTGGTGCTAAATGAACTTTAATCATTGAGGAATTAGCTCCTTCTTTAAAAAAGCAAAGCCCAAAACTCCAGCATGTTATGTATCAGAACTGAAAAAGAATCAACATGATTCTGTTGTGCCCAGTAAACTAATTTTTTCCTGTAGAAGGTTTACGGGAAGATAAAAGAATATGTCAGCCAGGAGAAGAGAGCATCAGTTGTCTGGCTATTAATGGAACTGGAGATACCAGGCCGTCAGCCTGAGATTTGATATGTCAGGATGGATCATGCCCATAAGGTGAGACAGCAGTCAGATCCAGAATGCAAGGTTGCTGAAGTAAGTGAGGCCAAAGGAAGGGAAATTAAATCTGTAAATGCCAGTATGGTGCAATGAGCATGACTTCACTCTTCAAGCTGACATCTTTCAGTAGAAATTTTGAAATTAGTGGGACTAGTGGGTAGGCATAAAGTAGACCAGGGGGCCAGTCATGAAGTAGAGCATCCCTTAGTGATTCCCCCTATGCAGGTATTAGAGCAAAATAACTGCTGCACTTGTTGTTTAGGGGAGATGCAAAAGATTGCAGCAAGACTGGCCTCATCAATGAAAAATCATTTTTGTCACGTTCTTGTTGAGAGACCACTCATGAGGTAGAAGAATGTACATGCTCAGTTTGTCTGCTGTCACATTGGATGTCCCCAGAATGTGTGTTGCTATGAGAAAGCAGTTGGATGAGATTACCTATTGCCACATTCTGAGCACTTCTCTACACAAGGGGTATGACCTGATCCCTCCTTGTTTGTTGATGTACCAAACTACTGCCGTATTGTCCATTTGAATTGCAATCATCCCCAAAGGGATAGCATCTTGTAAGGCCTGCAACATTAAAAGCACTAGTCTCATCTCTAGGACATTGATATCCAAACTGGCCTCTTTGCGGAACCAAGTGCCTTGGACTGTGTTCCCCAGAAAATGCCGCCATCCCATCTGGGAAGCGTCCTTGGTCACTGTGTCCTTGGGCTGAGGGGGAATGAATGGATGGCCTTGTAGAGCCTGATCTGACTGAATCTAACACCTGAGATCTCTCTTCCATGTCTGAGTAATTCAAATCAGAGTTGACATAGGTTGTTAAAGTATTGACCATTGTATTGCTAGCATCTGTTGGAGAATCCTCATGTAAAATCTGGTTAAAGGTACTAGTGTTATCACTGCTGACATTGATTCTAGAGCTTGAAGGGCAAAGTGGGCTGAAACCTTGGAACTGCTGATTATTATCCTGACCTGTGATCTTATAGTTTGATCCCTTGAGTGAGGCAGTGAAGCTAAAATTGACTTTGTGTTGAAAACAGCTCCTATGAAGTCCAAATTTTGAGTTTGTTCTAACTGTGACTTGGCATAGTTTATAATTATCCCCAGATGAGAACAAGTCTGGAGAACCTGATCTCTTGCCCATATCAATTGATGCCTGGTCAGGGAGGTAATGAGCCAGTTGTCTATATATGGAAACACTCGGAATTCATGTAGTCTCAAGTGAGATGCTAGTACTGCCATACATTTGGTGAACACCCTGGAGGCTGTGGTGAAACCAAAGGGCAGAACTCTGAACTGGTAAAGACTGGCTCCCAGACGAAAGCGTAAGTACCTTCTGGGTCATCTGTTCATCTTTATGTGATAGTAAGCATCCTGAAGGTCTATCCAGCACATCCAGTCATCCTTGCCCAGAAAAGGGAGAATGGACTGAACCGTGACCATCTGAAACTTGATGTGTCGAAGTGAGTTGTTCAAGTTGAGGAGATCTAAATTGGCCTCCAGTCCCCTGTTTTTTAGGTGCTATAAAGAACCTTGAATAAGTTCCAGATTATATTTGGCCTGGTGGGACCTCTTGGATGACTCTTTAATCTAGCAGCTTTGCATTAGAATTGCTGTTTCTTCCCTCTGACTGGGTGGAACATCGGGGATTTTCCTTAAGTTTAGAGGTGGAAGGGAAAAGGGATTATATAGCCTCTGGAAATAATCCTTTGCACCCAATTATCTTTTGTTATGTCTAGCCAGGGTCTCTGGTGCAGAGATAATTGGACCTCCTTTCAGGAGTGCTGGTAGGGTCTGTCCAAGAAAGAATCTCTGGACCCCTGGTTTTATGGGCCTCTTCTGTTACAGTGACAGCGTCAGACATTGAAG
This sequence comes from Protopterus annectens, assembly GCF_019279795.1. NCBI lineage: Eukaryota > Metazoa > Chordata > Ceratodontiformes > Protopteridae > Protopterus > Protopterus annectens. The sequence goes on along the minus strand of NC_056725.1, from coordinate 970,522,371 downwards.
TTCCCCCGCCTGTCCAGGGGGAAGTTCCTCCACATGTGTCCTGGAAAGGAACCTGGGATTTCCTGAACCACATCTTTCGATCCCCTCATTAATTCCTTGAAAATGGTTTCTGAGAGGTCAAAAAACATACCCTCACTGTAGACAGGGTATTTACATCCTTCTCACACCTGGATAATGTGTCCTTCACTTTGGGACCAAACAAAGATGTGCCGTCAAACAGAGCATTGCCAAACAAAGACTTAAATGGCTCCACAAAATCACATAAGCACATCCAGGTATGTCTCCTGATGGAAATGCCTGAACCCACTGCTCTTAAGGTTCCTTCTGCTACATGCAGAATGAGCCTCATGGATGAATTTGAAATAGATTACAGGGTAGCCAACTAAGAAGTCACGGATGATTGGACCTCTGCAGAAATATATTCTGAGAGGGTATTTGACAGTTCCTTAATCAAATTCCTCTGTAACCTTGTAAAATGTGCTAAATAATTCAGCAACCTTTAGGTGAAGGTCAATGAAGCATAGACATGCTTCCCAAACCTGTCCATCACCCCAGACTCTCTGTTAGGGGGATAAACAGTGGAATTCTATTTGGCAGGTTCCTTTTTGGTGGCCACCGTCATGACCATGGCATCAATGGCCACCCCTTTACCCCAAAACTTCTTATCGAAAGCCTCCAGGAATACCAACTCCTCAGATGAAGTGTTGCTGGATGTTCAACCACCTCTCTGTTTTAAGATCTTAAGCATGTCTCCAAATGAGACATCTTCAGGAGGTGACTGTGGGGACCCTTCATCTTCATCAAAGTCTGTATCCTCCATGACTGACTCTTGAAGAGACTCCAAGTGCTTCATCTTGCACTTCTTCTTCCTAGGGACCTCCTCAGTGGGATGCTCTGGGGTGGTATCAGAAGAAACTATAATACCCTGCTAGGAAGTCTGAGGATCTCAGACTGGCTGTCCCTGTGGTAAAGACTGATGAGGCTCCAAGCGCAGAGACATCAAGGTAGAAGGTTGAAGATCCGAAGGGGTTAGATCCACCTGTTCTGCCAGAGCAGAAAATACCCCCTTCACAACCTCAAAGGCAGACTACTTTGGAGAAAGAGAATACCTTGGCTCTGAAAAGACAAGCTTTTGGACCGCTGTCCTCCTCTGCTCCAAAAACAATCTCTCCAAGGTGGAATCCAGAGCTGAGCTATCCAATGTCGAGTCTCCAAGCCACAGAGATGACTCCAACAACTTCAGAGTCAAAAACACCTCGGATATGACAGAGAAGCTTTGGCTTCAGGAGCCCTCCAGATCAGAGAGAACAAGAGCACTCAGAGTAAGCTTCAGATCTGAAGATATTGCTGTATTCAGATCTGAGCCAGATGGAGCCAGAAGGCATGAATCCAGGTGCTCTGAAACAGTTGAAGGAATCAGAGGAGGAACTTGAAGTGGGAGTGTGGTTGAAAGACAAACCACCGATCTGACTCTGCACCAAGAGGATCTTCCCCACCACTCTTTCCATATCTTCCTCTGTCAAACTTCTGGAAGAATGAGTCGAAATGTTAGAGGGGGACTTGGATTGATGATGCTCTAAAAGGGGGGAGGGCAACCTTGAATGCACCAGATCAATGGATGGCAAAAATGTTTGTCCTGGGTAGAGAAATAAAGCTCTAGGAAGTCAGATCCGTGGTAGTCAGGTCCATCAATTTTTTTCTTTTTCTTCAGATCTGAAGGTGAGGTTATATCCAGCTTAGATCTTTTCCTAGATGACTGTGAAACCGGGGTGGATGATGTGGATGGTTTCAGAGATGAAGGCTTCAACTCCCTACTTTTGGGGAACTGAGTCCCAGATATTGCCTCTCCAAAAGCAGAAGGTAGCAAACCTTTTAAAATAAGTTTATTTTTCCTTTCTACTAGCACCCTGGGATTGAAACCATGGCAAATGGAACTATCCTCTTGAAGATGTAAAGTTCCAAGGCAGTAAACACACATAGTGTCGGCATCAAACATAGGAAGTTTGTCCCCACGCTTTAACACACTTTTTAAATCCAGCGGGGCCTTTTACCTCTATAACTATAACTATAAAATAGCAAATTTAAGTAAGAACAGTTTTTTTATTAGGATAGAAAGAAAGAAGAAAAACTACCAGCAATGGTAATAAATGACTAAACCAAGTGTAGAGAGGAAAAAAAATACTAACAATAGTATTTTAAAGGAGTATGCACCATACGATAGCTCTAGATAAGGTAAGGGATAGGAACTATACAGAATGTAAGACAGTAGAAAATGTTAAGATTTAGAAAATAATTACATCACTTAGCTGGAAACGCTCGAGAGCTATGGTCAACTACATCCTTTGTGAAAAGCGACAAACAAGATCTGAGGTAACTTAGGGTTAGTGCATTATGGGTAAGGGAGAAGCTTGAGAGGTTTTGGTTGCTGCACGCTTTAGTAACAGCCTTGGATCTAAACCCATTAATTGAGGATAGAATGAAAACTGACAACATCAGATACTGTATTTTCATACTGTCTTTTATGACTTCAGATCTTAGTGGTCATCATTAGATGCCCTAGTGTTCTGAGAGGTCATCCTCTCTGCTCTGAGAGGTTAGATGGTACACAGATAGAAAGCCAGAACCGCAGGGGCTACCAAGGTGCACATGAATAAGGCCATACCAATTTTTTCTAATCATTTTATTTCCCTCCCAGACAATTATAGAAAACATTCTCTATACTCTGCCTACATCCCAGCTAGCACAATATACTGCGACCAGCTCCCAGCCACTTCAAGACTGACTGAAACCACATCCCTCTTGTCAGGCAGCCCTCCAACAGTCTGAACCCACCACTGAGAGCTGGTCATTAGTGTTACAATTATGGCTCTAGCACCAGAGGGCCAACTTTGTACACTCACTGCTGCTGTCTGAGGGGACTGTAGGAAGCCCCCTTAATGATGGTGGATGAAATTAGACTACCACATAACACACTACTGCTGCGAATGTGCGTGTTCTGCTAGTCAAATCTTTAAAGGGCTGGCTATACCCTGACCTCCTGTCCATTAGGGTTGTGGTCACAGACAGGAAGTATGCTGGTAATCTGGTATAAGAGAAGCAGTTAATATCACAGTAATATTCAATGGATGCCAATGAGCTGGAAATGAAAATTACAATAACAATTATAAGCACGTCAGCTTCAAAAATGGACACACAAAGCAAGAGGTTAAATGCTTTGCTTTGACCTCTTTAGATATGAATTTTACTGATACTTCAGTTAAGATAAGCTGAAAATATCAACAAAATTTGCATTATGTTTATTTTTCATGTCATATCTTTTTATAAATTCTTTTCTCATTTCTTTAATCAGTGGGCATTTTACATTGTGATACACCAAAAGCAATAAACCAGCAGTCTGAGAATCTTAACTGTATGTTCAAACAAACTCCAAAAGAACAAACAAAACAGCACGTCCATTACCTCTTTTCTTCTGAGTTTATTACGGTTCCTGCAATACCAATTAGTTTCACTTAAATCAAGCTTTTTCAAAGTTACAGAATAAACCAAGAGAAAGAGTGTTCTATAATACAGATTTAGGACAACACTATTGTTACATTTCATCTGATAGGTTTTCCTTTCCATAGCAGACTGAATACAGTATCATAAAACATAAGAGTGCTTGCTAAAACAATAATTATTAAAACTCAAACAGAAAAATATTATAGCTTGATTTGTTAGGAAGTATATTTTCTATAAATATGCAAAACAAATCCTTTGTTAAAAAAACACAATCCCCGGGATTCATGAATCTCGGCGCAAGGCCGGTGTAAGGCTTGCGCCGGCAGTGCAGTGTATAATCGGCGTAGCAGCGCCATATGCATAGTAATGAGTGCGCGCTGCAACCACAGACACGTGCAGAGGGCACGTGAGCGAGCCGAAGTAGGATGCGGCCATAGGCGTGGCCAAGCCGGCAGGCGATGAGCAACCTAAAGTGCTGACTTCCACAGGCCGCCTGCAATAGTAACTGCACCAGCCAGGGTCCGTGGATAATGAAACGTACGCAGAGTATGCAACATAGTACCCGTCCACACAAAACGGAGAACCAAACATTAACCCATGAAGTCCAAATTGTACCCGTCCAAGGAACAAAGGATACGCGTAATACCGTGTACGTCACGCAATGCACTGTCAGTGGGCATACCCAGTGAAGGTGTACTGCAGCATGTCAGCGTGCCACACCTACACAGAACTAGCCACATGGACATGGTCACCAGCAGTAGTGAGAGTACACAGCCGGGTAGCCGTGTCGATATAACAACAAGAAGGAAACCAGATACCCTAAACACAGACAAACATGTGCATAGCAACATGTACTACACCCAGCAACGTGCCCGTCGCATACACATAGGACGGCGTATGCCTAAGCGAAATATCCAGAAGCAGAACCCATGCATGCAAATGTAATACACAACAGCCCCGTCATAGCATGTAACCCGCACCCATGTACGACCGTGCACCCAACCCAGCCAGCAGTCTTGCGCAGCTGCACACCTACACACAACGGGTATACTTGAAATGTAGTAAGATGTATTGTCCTAGGCAGTGCCACGTGGGCAAATATGTACCCCACATGTTAACATACCACCTCAGGTACAGATATCCAAATGGCTGCATGTGAATGTGTCGGCAGAATGTGTACATCCCGCATGTGGTATGGACCTGTCGAAACCCCATAGGTGTACACACACCACGGTGCCCATAACTGTACAGATCTGGACAAGGCAGTATGTTCAGCCACCGTACTGATGATTAGCTATGCAGACATGTCAAACACAACACAAACGGTGGAACATCTGCCCACCAAGCAGGATGCCCCAACAGGGTGCCACATGCACAGTAGGTGAAGGTGGGACATCACACGTTGAGAATAGCATTGCCAGATGGCCAAACACCCACGGCCAACGCAAAGGATGAAATAACATGTATATGCCTGGATGAATGGGTATGTCATAGCATGGGAATAGGCCAAGCTATCCAACATAATAGCCATGCGTACCAGATACAAACTGCCAGTAACACGCAGTAGTAATGCAGGAAGGCATACACAATTGTGGGAATAGCACAGGACATCAGGCATGTGCCAAGTGTTGACGCATGACACAAATGTCCAGGATGGGGCTCCCCACAAAGAGGAACATGTGCCAACCCCACCCCCCACAGATGTACCGGCAGTGGAAACACATCCCAAACACACACCAACACTAACGTCCATCCCACAACAGCAACGGAGGCAGGTCAAAGACCACCATGACGCGTGCACAAACAGAGACACGTGTAACCGTTGCCCTAACAACCCCCCACAGGCCAATGAATGATAGTATGGACATATGCATGTAATGCTGCAAAGGATGTGTGGTAGTCCTCAGTATCACAGAGGTAGGTACACAGATACACTGTAATCAACCGTGACGTATGTGCACTGTACACAGCATACCTGCATGTAATACACAGTTCAATCATGTGCCACAGAAATATACACATACGAATGAGGATAGGGGATAGACAAGTGTGAATGGGACAAACTATGAACATAGGTTCATAGGTCCATAGGTACATAGTAGGCTATCTGCCCAAGGGCAGCTATAACCCTAGCCCATAGCTATGTTGCCTTTGCCAACCCTCCAGTCCAAAGATAACAATGCCTATTATACTGCTGTACCTCTGTCAAGCAGTGACAATGAAGTAATCCCTGGGGTATATCTGCAATCCCCCATCCATTGGTCAAGATCCCCCTCGAACAAGGCCAGCGAGGCGCTCTGCCTCACATGTACTGGGATGTTGTTCCACAGCATAGTGAGTGTCTGGGTGATGAATCTGTCCCTCCAACACATTCCATTAATGACCGTGTCAAGGTTCACGTCACCCGCCCCTGTGGTTCTGAGGGATGTAGATCCATCAGGTGAAGCATAGTCATCAAATATGGTTCGACATGGCCTGGTATGTCAGGCACAGGTCACCACTGAGCAAGTGGTATGTGACTGAATGGAGCAGGAGTCCTGTCAGTCGGGCAGCATAACACAAATTCCTGACACCCTGCATCCGTCTGATGATGAACCTATGGGGCCTTCCCAGCTGCTGCAGGTGTCGGGTCAGATATCCCCCGAACGGGGCAATGTACTCAATCATAGGTCTAAGGAGTGATGAGTACAAGGAGACGATGACCTCCCCGATCTAGATGTGAATCCCTGCACCATCAGGTGTGCAATGTAGAAGGTCTACCTAACTACGTTAGCAACGTGTGTGTCGAACGAATGGTGACTGACAACCTGGGTCCCCAGATTCCTGTTAACTCCCTCTGTGCTCAGTGGATTGCCACCTATATGGCAGCAAGGGGTAACCATGTTCTTCCTGAAGGGTATGACAATGCATTTCCCGGCATTTAGCTGTAGGCCATGTCCCTGGCACCAGATATCCATATCTGTGAGGCCCTTCTGAAGGATATCTGTGTCAGATGTCCGTCCCACTATGGCACCCAGTTCGCAGTCATCTGCAAACATTGTCAGCCATAACCCCCCTGTGATTGCTTGTACTTTGGAAATGTAGATGCAGAAAAAGAGTGGACCCAGGACTGAGCCCCGTGGGACACCGCCTGTGACCGGCTGTGAGTCTGACACGGTGCCAGCAACTATGACCATGTGGGTTGTGTCACCTAGCCAGTTTGCAACCCATCCTGCGATGTACAGGTCACATCCAAGCTGATGGGTTTATCAATGATACCTGAGGGGGGTATTGTGTTGAAGGCCTTTGCCAGGTCGAGGTAGGCTGTATGGACTGCCCGACCCTCATCAATGGCCTCGGTGACTGTTCCTAAAACGTCAACCAAGTTTTAAAGGCATGATCTGCCTTTGACCAAGCCAAACTGGGTTGGATGCAAAGCATGCAAGTCCCCTATGTCGTCATCTATGAGTTCCATTATGATCCTTCCCCATGGCTTTGCAGATAAGGCTTGTCAAGCTAATGGGACGGTAATTACCAGGGTCAGTGGAGGCACTGCCCCTGTGAAGTGGGACTACAGTCGCCGTGCGCCACAACTTGGGTACGTTACCTGAGGTGAGGCTAAGATGAAACAGCCGTCCTAACTGTGGGTCTAATCCCTGAATGAGTTTGTGGAGTACACAGCCGGGACACCAACTGGTCCCATGGATGCTGTGTTCACTGCCTTGGGGAGAGCATGTCCCACCTGTGCGTTACAGAAGTGTCGGGGGCCACAATCCTCTGGTACAGACACCTCTCCATGTGGGGGGGGGGAGATGTTTGCACCGAACCTGTCAGCCAGTATGTCGGCAATGTGTGTATGTTCAGTAAACGTCACATCATCCTGAACCCAGTCCGAGCATATCTGGGAGTGTCCTCCCAGGTGTCCAACATAGCTAAAGAAGGCCGTATGATTGTCCGTCGAGTCCTTGGTGATATATCTGTCGGATGTGCCCTGGATGATGTCATGACAGCTTGTAGTTCTTCACATATAATGAGCAAGGGTGTCATACCTTACAAGGATTCTGCTCTGTTTTGTAGTAGCTACCTCCTTTCATTGTAGAGCTTGTGTATGGCTGGGGTACACCAGACTGGATGCTTGGCATTGGTACAAAGACTCACAGTTGTGTAAGGGATTGCCTGATCCATGCAGTCCTGTAGGTGCTGGTAGAAGGCATATGTAAGTGATTCAGTGGCTTGAGTAATGTTTACCACTGGTTCAGGGGCCTTAAAGGAGACCACACTAGTGTTTAGAAGTGTGAAGTCGGCTTTTGAGAAAGCCATATGTATGGTAACCGGCACCACCCACAGCATTGTATGCCAATAGCAGAAGCTATTGTCCAAATAACATATTATCAGTTTGATTATGAAATTATTCATTATTATTTATTCAGTTATTTGTTTTAGCTACTTACACTCGGAAATGCCCGGTAAGACCGGGCGAAAGTGCTCGTGATCTACTTGTTTTGGTGGTGTTATCTTGACAATAAAGTGGCGATTCTTTCCTATTGGGATTTCTGAGGATGATTTAAAGCAATTGCTAACCTGCATCTTTGGAGGTATACCATTTGGTTTCAGTTCTGAATAACCTGGTTTTCATAGCATTACATAATACCGGTAGTCAAACAGACATCCGCAACTGGAGAACATACAGCAGCAGTCAAACCCACTGGCCAGATGGACACAGTCCAACAAGTTCTACACTTTACATATGCACATTGGTGTCCATTGTAGGACCCCAAAAATTGATCCGTACGCTATATCATCCAGCTGCTACCGTTCCACCCAGAAGAAGCGACAGCCGTGACTACGGCACAGCTAGACATATGCACCACCAGCGTGTTTAAGGTTGATGACAAGTGTCCATGAAATGCAGGACATATGAACAGAAATCCCCAGATTGTCGAGTCCATAGAAGTGCGTCCACATCCCAGTCCCGCACACATGAAGGATGTGTAATGGGTACCGTCGAGGGTTGCAGCCATGGAATCCTGGGTATGCAGAAATGGGGCTCTATGTTGTTTGGCAGAAAATCCGTTGTCCCGCCCCATGGGAGGGATGTGGGTATAGCACATGCCTTACCAGTGGCGGATTTAGGCCTGGGCGCAGGGGCGCGCGCCACCCCCTTTTTAAAGTAGTGAACATCCATGGCATGAAAAAAAAAAAAAAAAAAAAAGAAACGTACTGTTTATTTGTTGAAATCTGAAAATGTACATTCAAGAGTGTACATTTTTCCACTTCAACAATAGCAGATTTACCAGCGGTGCTAAAGTGCCCCATTATTACCATTAATCTCTCAACTGTACCAATTTTGGAGATGCATTTTGCTCTTCAGCCTTGCCGTTTGCCAGTTTATATTTTGTTTTTGCTTTGCAAGGGTGTCTCCTGTAATACAGTTGAACTGAGAGGCTTAGTTCCTTGTCAGCTGATTCCCACGGTCCAATCATGTTCCAGAAGCCAGAGTAATCCTGCTAAGAAGTCGAGAGCAATTTCAGCTGAGACATTCCTCAAGTTACTTCAGTAGATGTGTGTGTGTGTGTGCTCCAACCATGGACTGACGAGGGAAATTCCTCCAGCCGCTTCTGAAAGTTTTCCCCTAGCTTTTCACTCAACTGTAAGTACTTCACTGAGGCAAAAATCATTAAAAAAAATGAAAAATATTCCTTGGCTTCATACTGAAATGTTTAGCAGTTATCAAAAATAAAGAGCGGATATCGCTCTTTTCCCTTAAACTTATCTTTGTCAAATCCCCCACACCACTGAACATATAAATACCAACTCTGCAATACGTCAGAAAAATGAAGCATTCTGAGAAAAGGCAGTCTCGAACATAGTACATTCATGTCATTTAATCTCCTAGTTTCTTTGTTTAGATGTACAGACCTGTGTAGTTTCCTTCTGCCAATCATGCTTTGTGTAATTTTAAGGCTTAAAGGGGGGAAATTAAAATAAGATTTATTCATCCACTAATGCTAGGAAGAGAAGTCAGAAGTTAATTAACGTGACCGCATAATACTCACGGTTTGCGATTGCGGTTGCGGTAATGGCTACTAATTAAAACTGCTTTCTTGGTGAATAATGTTCTGAAATCCTTGCTAATGAATAATTTCATAATCAAACTGATAATATGTTATTTGGACAAAATTAGGGAAAAATAGAGAAATAATGATAAAGAAGGGTCAAAGTTGGAGGGATTCCAAAACTAATCAAATTCATTTATAAACTCTATGGAAGAACATGTTTTGCGTTAACATATTTATTCTGAAGAAGAAAACTACAATGTTTGCAGTTACTAACATAAGGGATGGGAGGGACTGAGGACAATAAAGCACAAGAACAAGAGAGCTATGCTGATGAACGGAATGACAGAATGCTCCACATATAGCGGAACACAACTAGTGTGTGTGCTACAGACAACACAGCTGGACATGTAAGGAGTGCGTTTATGTGTGTGTGTGTGTGTGTGTCTGTGTGAATGAGAGAGAGAGTGACACTGCATTCTCAACTGTCCAGATTTTTGCTTCATATTTTTGATCTATTCCTCATAAAATTTCTGATTCTATGGCAAATCACTTGGATGATCTGAAGATTCACTTAA